>NC_069388.1:9017500-9302500 GCF_027475565.1 Acinonyx jubatus | reverse complement strand
GCTTGTTGCAAAAAACGTTTGCCTCCATATCGAAACATCACTGTATCACTACTGCAATAACAGTCGTCAAAAAGCAAAAATCATAGCTTTCCCCCAATCTTAAGTATTTGTGCCTAAAATGAGACAGAGAAATAAATATAACTTTTTGTAGCCATTTTGAAAGAAGTCTCCATGTCCTTTCGAAGAATTTGCGGCAGGAACACCAGCTCATTTATGAGCCCATAGGCGCCTGGCATGGAAGGGGATGACGGACATAGACGTAGACGGGCACTGGGCGGTGGGGAGTAGTGGGGTCTGTGGCATACTGCAGACCCGAGCCCCTTCTAATGCAGACAGTGGCCCCTCAGCTCCAGCCTATAGCCATCGCGTAGAAACGCATCATCTGACTTGCCAGATCTTTCAGTTGGTCGAGGGATTCAGAAATCTCAATTTCAGTGTCAGTTGACAAGAGAAACACACGCGGTGCCTGCGTTCAAGCTAGGAACTGTCATTTAGTCCTCCATTCTTTCTTCTTATCATGTTCTTACAGACCTATAAAAAGCATTACTCTAACACTAAGAAGTCATCCTGGGTGGCAGAGTAGGAGTGCTGTGTCTTATTTTGTTTGGGCTCAACATGGGCCAAAAAAAAAAAAAAAAAATAGGGATTTTCCTGAGTTAAATAGAGTGAGCACCTGTATCGCTCATTCATGCAGAGTTTAAATGTTCCTTCGTTCACTCGTTCTTTCAATACCTACTGGAGATCCATTAGTGACCAGAGCTGACGGTATCCTCATGGTGCTCACAAACATACAATTACTCAGTAACGCTTTAAGTGCCATTACAATAGGTACTAAAAAGTAAAGGCTACCGTGAGAGTATCTAACAGCCCTCGTATAGTAGTTGAAAAAGGTTTCCCCGAGGAGGGGATGTTTAAATTGACACTTGGAGGCCAAGGAGCAGTCTGGAGGACTTCACATGCAAAGGCCCTGGGGTAGGAGAGAGCAGGATACTTATAGGGACTGGAGGAAGGTTCACATGATTGGCTCACATAAGAAAAGGACAGAATGGTAGGGGAGGCGCTTGGGAAATTCAGTTGGGCCTTAAGGACATATAAAGGTTTGGTCTTTGTTAAAGAGCACATGCAGGATGGTGACTGAGGGATGACGAGTTTTTTAAAAAAAAAAAAAAGAAAGAAAGAAAGAAAGAAGAAGAGTGTGGCCTGGGTGTGGGCTTCCAAAGGAAAAGGCAGGAAGTCATAGGAAATATGTGTTGGATAAAATAATTACTTGATGACAGCACTGGTGTAGATTAGTTACCATCCTGAAGAATGTGCTGGAAGATGGAGGGACATGATAGAGTCATTCAGAAGGATGAAAAGGAAATGTGTGTGTTTACACGCACAGATGGCACGTATTATATCTAGGTGTTTGCAGAGTGATGGTGAGCATGGCATGGTTAATGATTACCATCCAAATTAGGTCTGGAGAGGAAAATTAAAATAATTAAAAAATAATAAAATAATACGACACAGCAAATTCGCTGGCTGTGTTTTTTTTTTTTTTATCTTACTTAGACTCACAAAACGAATCTATATCGTTATAAATTACGTGTAAGTGTGTCTACTTTATCAAGCCTATTTGTAAAGAAAAAAGCACTTTGTATCTCACACCAAGGAACCAATTCTGTTGAATTGCATGGAGGTTAATACTGATATTCAAGGCTAAAAAGATTAACTTAAATCAATACATAGCTAGCCTTGAATATAGAACTGAGAATAAAAGTTTATAGTTTTTGAGCCTGATTTTCTCAGTATGTGAACAGAACAGTGCGTTCAGTCTTTATGAAGAAGACGGTGGGGGGGGGGGGTTGCTGGATACAGAGACGAGCAAAGAGGGAGTAAAGCCATCTCAGGAATATAGTTAATTGGGTAATTGGGGAGTGGGTGTCATTTGAACTTAAGCCTGTAGTTAATTCATGGCTTGTTCTTCAAGAATGACATGGGCAGGGCATTTATTGAAATAATGAATTGCTCACTTGTCCTGGGCAAATAGATAATTCCCCTGGTTGAATAAAATTGGGGGAGAGGGCATGTGATAGACTTATAATGGCATAAGAGTGTGGGGGAGCATTGGTCCCTGAGAGTCCGAGAAGCAAGTCTGGGGGACTAGGTATTTTCAGCAAGGGGGAAAGTTTTTGAAAGGGATCTAATGAACTAGTGAAATGTAATGGACGCTTGCTACTTGAAACATTGTTGCAACCAACGGCAGGGACACCTGGGTGGCTCAGTTGGTTGAGCGTCCAACTTCATTCAGCTCAGGTCATGATCTCACCATTTGTGAGTTTGAACCCCGTGTCCTGCTCTGCCCTGACAGCTCAGACCCTGGATCCTCCTTCAGATTCTGTGTCTCCCTCTGTCTCTGCACCCGCCCTGCTCACACTGTCATCCTCTCTCTCAAAAATAAATAAACATTTAAAAAACTAAAGGAAAAAAATGGCGAAAACAGCTTTGTGGCACAATTTTGCCTCAAAGGAGGGGCTGAAATGATCAGAAGGAATTTGAAGAGCTTTAGCGAGAAAACAGTCAGTATAAGGGGGCCGCGTTAGGGAATCAATTATTTGTGTTCTAAAAATAAGGAGAGAGAGAAATGGTTGCGTAAACTTTCAATGATATTTTTAACTCAAACGTTTAGGAGACTCTAAGGAGAGAGACTTCCATGGCCAAAAAGCTTCTTTCCAAATTCAGACTTTTGGGATCTCTTGTGGGAGACAAACTTCTGCGTTTTTTCAATGGCAAATGTCAGGCCTTTGGACCAGTCACCAAAAACACCAGATTATTTCCATCCCCGTAGGAATCCCTCTGCACAAAATTCCAAAAAAAAAAAAAAAAAATACCTGAACCACAAGCTCTTAGGGACTTTCTTGGTTTGTTTTAGTCTTTGTCGTCATGGCCCCATGCGTCTTAGGCCTTTTGGGACGATGTACGTTTTATTGTCCTCATCACTTCACCATCACGATTGATTCTTTTAGGGTGTACGAAAGACTGTCACCCATGAGTCCACCCTCCCACCTCCAATTCTGGCCGCAGACTGCGAAGCAGATGTTGACCGTCTCTCCGTCAACCCAACAGCTCATTCTGCGTGGTCACCACGGGCTGGACACTGTAGTCCTTTGAGTGAAGCTCCAGGATGTGACCCATCAGAATGGGAAGAGTCTGATGTTTAGAGCCTTTCCCCACTTTGACTGGATCATCAAAACCTCACCCCCACAGCCTACCAAGTCTAAGCACACACTTCTAAAGGAAGCATGGCAAAGAAAAATCTGCCCACTCACAGCCCCAATCAGTCAGAGCTGAAAATGTGACTTTCCTGTCCAGCTGGCTGGTTTGGATTCTACGTGGGCCCAGCCTCCACCCTTGAAAAGGGAGGTCAGTGGGTGTCTTTAGTTTGGCCAGTGGGGTTGGCAACAAAACAAAATGAAATGCTGATGTGCTGAGTTATGACAAACTGAGACACATGTCACGAGGGGGAAAATGACAGCTTTATTGCTGCAGTGATTATAAAAAACAAAGCAAATTAACCACCAATATGGTTATGTATGTGGAATGAAACAACTTTATCGCGCAGTAAATTGAAGACCTCGAACATATTTTAGGAGTGTCAAACCTGAAAAGCTGAAGATTTTCCCCAATTTGCCACTAATTGATATCCTCCCAATTTTATTAGTCTTATATTCCAACCAACTTAAAGCTTAAACTAGAATTATTTTCCCCCATAGAAAACTTTTATTTTGTACAGCTGGACATTTTTCCCTATTACGTGTTCTCTGTAAGATTTACTTGGCCGTAATAAAAGTCACATTAATAACTTAATCAGATCTGGCCATTTAAACAGAAATTCCTACAAGCAATAATACCAATAAAAATAAAAAGTGAATATCATATTTGATAAGTCTTGTTCTAACAGCTTTTTTAAAGTTAGCGTGTCTTATATATTGCAGGAAAATACACTGACCCAGCTTGGCCTGAATTTTGCTGTGTGAAATCCTCTGCTGTTGTTTTCAGTCATTGCGCTAAGCAGAGCCGTCATGAATGGGTGTACAGGCAGTGCACTGTGCACCCTCTTTGATTCTGACTTCGAATATTGCAGCTTTAGCTGAGAATCTCACCATTAATACCAATGACAAATGACTGAATACTTGCATTTCCAATGAAGCAGTGGCCAGATAAATAATCCCAAAGTTTTAAATAAAACGAGAACAACACCTGCTCATTCATCCAACCCAAGATGATTATATTGTTGATAAAAAGCTAGGACCTTATTTTATGTTCTATAAACCCAATAGTCCAGAACTAGCAGACTGATACAATGTCATACCAGGGAAAGGGTATTAACAAAAATATTTCCTGAAAATGAATTTTATTGATATCGCCTCCTACTAGGAGTGGGTGAAAAATTGATGTAGGAGCATAGTAGGGTCTCAAGAAATGTTTGTTTCTTGACTGACTGGATAAACAGATGGGTGAATGACCACATACTGTATTTGTATAAGTAGGGAGATTACAATTGATTTTTAAGCTCCCCATTGCTTGAGAGCTCTTCTCTTTAGACTGGGAGAACCAAAATGACCCACAGCTGCCTCGTGGAGCATCTTTTGGCCAAAGAGTGGATGGCTTACTCTCTTTGAGTTCACTCTCCATCTGCTTTCCCAGTAGGGTCGTTATAGCCTGTGCCTGGCAATGCTCTGCACACTTTACAAAGCAAAGTTATGACGTAGGTGTAATTATCATCACATCGCAGATACGAACACCGAAGCTTGGAGAGGTTGAGAAATCAAGTGTCACAGCTGGTAGGTGGTGCGGCTGGGATTCAACCCAGAAGGTCTAGTTTCCAAGCCAGGGTTCTTGGCCGCTACACTGTGGTCCACAACTTTCAGAGAACCACTATGTGTCTATTTCTGTTTGAATGCAAAATATTTTGAGATGAACAACCCTACAGTGAACCAGTGCTACCCAGGAGCAACAGAGGGAGTTCCTCCTAATTGCTCATGATACTCAGTGAGCACCTCAGGGTCAACTTGCCTGGCCCTTATCACCCTCCATCACTTTCCATTCTTGTTCCCCTCCCTCTCTCGCTCTCACTCTCCGGTTGACCAGTCGGCCACCTGTCTTCCTCCCCTTTCTCGTAGGCATCTTCTAACTCCTTGTGTCTTCTAACTCCTTGCATCTCCAGATGTCCTCTGTAGGCTGGGAGTGTTGGCATCACCTGGCTTTGTCAGAGATGCAGACTCTCAGGTCATCCCCAGACCTTGACAAAGTGTCCATTTGAACGAGATCCCCATGCGACCCCAACACATTAAAGTGTGAGAAGCCTGTCTCCCAGACCCACCAGCGACTGAGCCAACTTGCAACTGCCTTGTTTTCCTAAGTGAGCCCTTTTTATGGCCCTAGACACAGGCACGTACACTTGGGGGAAGGTGGGCTTCTCCACGTGCTCATGTCTTGGTCCTGTGGGGGCCATTCCAGCAGAGACCCCTCTTCTCCATAGCAGTGGATCTCACTCTTTGGGGACGTCCAGGGACAGCAGGATGTTTAGGAGATTCACTCCAGGTTGCTCTCTTTTTTAGCGTGCCAAGTAAAAACATGAGAATAAAACAAGAAAACAAGCCAGCATTAACTGCATAACTGCAAGTATCCCTTCATAATCTCAGGATGACGGGTAGGATTTTTAACTGAATATAAGTTAAACGTTTGCAATATTGTTTTGTTTGCCTCGTTTCACCTCTGACCGGGGGGGAGGGGATGGGGGACAGAATAGTTACCTAGTAGCCTCATGGACTACTATTTATGGATCACTTCATATTTCATAACTATCGTACTGAATATGTTGGGGGGGGGGTCCAGATCGACCTTTCTGTCCTTTGGATCACTTCCTCCCACAAAGGCTTTATTATCCAGATGGAGACAAGAGAAGTGAAGTCTTCCTAGAGATTGCTTCCCAACAGGCTCTACTCATTAATGAAAGTTGGCTATTTCCTGTATGAAAATGTCACTCTCATCTTTGCCCTTAATAGTTTTTGAGCATAAAGATACACAGAGAATAGGTACTCGAGGATGTGAAACATGCAAACCTGGAAGTTCAGCTGTTTTCTGTGTGAGGAGGAAGGAGTTGTCAATTACATCTGCCTAACAAATATTTATAGCGTCCACCACGACCTCCAGACTAGATCAGAGCCCCTGTCATCCATGCATTAATGCTGTCCCCCTCACTCAGCCAGTAGGACTACATCTGTTTTGTTCGCCACGAGACCCCCCTGAACCGAACGCAAAAATGGCAAGGAATAAATGCAGTAATTCTGCATAAGTGGTGCTAAGCACAGAGTAAGCATAAAAAAAATTACATTTATAAAAAATATAATATTAATTAAAAAAATAATGATCGATCATAACTTCCTATTGCCTATGTGATTTTTAAAAAAAAAATTTTTTAACGTTTATTTATTTTTGAGACAGGGAGAGACAGCATGAATGGGGGAGGGTCAGAGAGAGAGGGAGACACAGAATGTGAAGCAGGCTCCAGGCTCTGAGCTGTCAGCACAGAGCCTGATGCGGGGCTCGAACTCACGGACCGCGAGATCATGACCTGAGCCGAAGTCGGATGCTTAACCGACTGAGCCACCCAGGCGCCCCGTGATTTTTTTTTTTTAAAAAAGAACTTTGCTTTGCACTCAGGCTTATGTATACATTCATTCAAGCAATATTTATGACGCACCTGTAATGTGCCAGGTAGCGTCGATTTCACTGGGGGTAAGGGATTAAAACGAAAGACAACACTTCTTGCTGTCATGGAGCTGAGCTTCCCTTCCCTTCCCTGCCTCATGGGGGTGTGTGAGGATACAGGTGTAAGGTGTATGTATTGCTCTTGAGCTGCTGTAACAAAGTACTGCCGATGTGAGGGGTTGTGGAGAGGGGCTTGAAAAACAGGTGTATTTCTCCCAGTTCGGGAAGCCAGAAGTCTGAGATCAAGTGCCAGTGTGGTCAAGTTCTGGTGAGGACCCTCTTCTTGGTTTCTTCACATAGTGGAGATAGATAGAGATAGAGGCAGAGAGACAGAGACAGAGAGAGAGGGATGGGGAAGAAGCTAGGTCCCTCATATCTTCCCCCAAAAGGACACTAATCCCATTCATGAGGGCTGCAGCCTTATGACTTAATCACCACCCCCCACAAAAAGCCCCATGTCCTGATACTATCACAGTGGGGAGTGAGGGGTTCACCATATAAATTGGGGAGGGGGGCACAAACCTTCAATCCATAGCAGCATGTGATTAGAGACATGCCTGCTGCACCCGGAGAATGCACAAAAGTTCATTCACCTGCCATCCGTTTATCAAGTATTAACTGTGAACCAGGAGCTCTGCTGGAATGTGGGGACACAGCTGTGACCTGATGCGCCCTGACTCCTGCCGTTCATGGCTGTTCTGGGCAGTGCTTGCTCTCTCTCTGTCCTATCTCCAGTTCCATCTTCCTCCCCGCTCCCGATTAAAGTTTCATTTTGCTTTCTTTCCCCCTCCTCTGTCCATCCTAGAAAACGTGCCCACAGCATTTTGTGTCTATTTCTCTATTAAGGCTTATGACCTCTTTTTTTTTTTTTTTTTTTTTTTTGGCTTACAAGTTAGTGTCTTCCAATAGACTGGGAGCCCCTCAAGGTCAGGGACAGGGACCTAATTGTTTCTGTGTCTTACCAAATTCTGCACCCCTCCCCCACCCCTCAAGCCCCACTCCTCAGAAGCTGCCTTGCACAGAATGAGCCCTCTGTTAATACGTGCAGAATGAAAGGATACATTTTGCAAGGTCACTCCCGTGTTTGGAACTCCCAATGGCTTCCCACGCTGCCCTTAAAGCCCAATTCTCTACCCGGCCTCTCCCCTGCCCACCTCCCCACCTCTCCAGCATGGGATAACACCATCCGCCCCCTCCCCCCTGCACAGCGGCCTCTCTGTCTTTCCTTCTGTTTCTGAAAACAGCTGACCCATTTTGTCCTCCCAAACCTGCACTTGCTCTCCGATGCACTCTTCCCCTTGCCTGGCCTGTCCTCGTCTTTCTCACTGTCACCTCCTTCAAGAAGCCCTCTCTGACCACTTCCTAGAACTGGCGTCTTCTTAGCCATCCTCTTTCAACCTTTTCAGCTTGAATTGCTTTCAGAGCGCTTATCATCGTGTGCAATTATCTTACACGTAGAACAGTGGATCCTCGAATCAGGGGAGCAATTTTGCATTTTTGCAAATTTGCAAACACAGGACATTTTGGCAATGTCTGGAGACGTTTTTGGTAGACAGAACTGGGAAGAGGGTGTTCCTGGCTTGTAACGGGGGGAGACTGGGATGCTGCTAAGCAGTTTGCAGTGCACAAGACAGCCCCCACGCCCAGCAAAGCATTATCTGGTCCACAGCGCCCATACCTCCAGGACAGAGAACCTCGGGACTAGACCATGTACCGTGAGGGCAGCGACACCTTCTGTCTCTCATGTTCACAAATAGCGCCCAATAGAGAGCAGTCCTTTAACACATGTTTGTGGCACGGATGAATAAAGTGCTGTGTTAGAAATATAGGGGGAAATGTAACAGGGGGCCCTCTACCTCATTATTTTTTAGTAAATGGAACCCGAATTCAATGCCAGGCCATTAGACACCCTCTAGTACAGTGATGCTGCTAACTCATGAATGATTATACTGCTGGGACAGGGTGGGAGGGTGAGGACTGGGGAGCAGGGGGAGGACCACTTCTCTCCATTCCTGAAGATGCCGTGAGCCACACATCAGCCCCCCAACCCCCCGCCATTCCCCTCCACTCCAGTTCAAGGGACTTAAAGCAAGGGTGGCACCCGTCTGTGTCACGACGGGAGCATTTTTCAAAGGTTTTCCCAGGAAGGGAAGAATAAAAAAATATATAATAATAAAAAGCCTGATTTAATGACAAATAATCATGCTCTGCCTCTGACATTAAAGGGCATCATTGTCTCAGCTCAGTGATGTAAATCATCATAATGGACGAATCCTTTAAAAGTAACATGGAATTTAAAAACGGAAAACAGGAGGACCTCGCAGGATGACGGTGAAAATCACCCGTTTATTATGTAGGTGTGCTGAATCGTCTGCTGGCTGATGAAGAATCATTTGCTCACCCGAGGAATGGCTCGTTTTCCAATTCAATCACTCAGGCTAGCACTGCCTAGGACGGCCCTGTCTTCTTCTCGTTCTTTCTCCCCTCGTGACTTCCTTTGTCACTGTCTGGAGAGAGTCTGTCACGGCCCTAAACTTCCACGAAAGCACCCACCAAGCAGTTTCGGAAGAGCAAGGTAGGCTCCCTGTGAGGGGGAGCAGCGAGCAACAAATCAGTCTTGAGTTGGTGACAAGGACTCACTGGAAAGGGACCCTTAGCCGAATGTTAATCGGTGAGTGAAAACAAAGCGATTACAGTGAACAGAGCCTTGGCCTTTCGCCGCCCATCCCTCCTATCGGCGTTCTTCTGCCATGTGACTCGCCCAAGGTATGTGAGCACCCCGAGTCCACAGAGAAATCGCTTTCCTCCCACCTTTCCAAAATTTTGGAAAGGCTCTGAAGTCGAGATACGAAAATGGCGTGAGCGAAAACACAGCCTACTCCTCTAAATGCTTTTATCGGACTGGCTCAGCTAGGTTTTGTAGCTAAAACGAACAGCCCCCACATCTCAGCGACCCCGCGTAGCAAGGGGTGATCCCGCGTAGCAAGCATTTGCTTTGGGCTCTTGCTCTCGGTCCAGCATGTGTTGAGGGTAGTGTGGGCTACGTGCCCAGGAAGCCGACCCTGCATGGTAGACAGCACCCCAAACAAGACGACTTACAACAAAAACTTGTTTTCCGCTCATGCTGAAGGGCGAACAGGAGTTGGGGACAGAGGGCTCTACTCATCTTTACCACCAAGGTCCGTAGGAGACAGGAAGGTTGTCTCCTACCGTGAACTTGGAGGAAGAGGAGAATTGAAAGAGCTGTGAGCGACCCTGCTTCTTAGCCCGATGCCGAATGCATTCTACAGTCAAAGAGCGCTGGTCACTCTCTTCACTCCGTAACTCCCGCTCCGCACCGGGATCTCTGCTCATCGCTCTGTGTGCATCATCTAATTGGGTTTTCACAACGACTCTGGAAAACACAGGGCATTATAAATCCCCGTTTTTGAAACAAGGCACAGAGTTATTCAGCCATTTGCCCCATGTCAAATCTAGTAACGTTGCAGAGCTGGGTTTGAACTCCGTTTGATTGACTCGGCCATCCACCCTTAAGCACCACACGCTATCAGTCACACTTAAACAATCCCCTTCTGTCTCGCCATTCAGGGTCTCTTGACGTGGAGCGGATATACTCCTGGTGGTTCCCACTTTCCAACTGATTTGAGGTAGCACATGAGCCAACATTATTTTCTTTAATCGTTACGTATTTATTGTAACGTCTATTTGAACGAGGTATAACATGGCCAAATCATGAGCTAGTAGATATTACGGCTTAGGGGATGCTTAGCTGAATTTTTAAGTTTAAAATTAGTCAATGTTTAAGTACAATATAAATATAATAAGAATACTACACATGCAAAAAAATGTGAAAGTGATTTATTAATGGAGGTTTGAAAACACTGATTTTTTTTTCCATATAATGAGTCAATTAAATAGCCTGATATTTGCTAAGACTGCCCATGGGCTAGGGAATACTCAAACATCACCTGCCTTCTAATCATCCCTACCTCCGTGGCTAAGAACTTCCTTCTCTGTGCTTTTTGTATAGTTTAGGACCAATCATATTGTCTTCCCCATTAGACCATGAGCCAGCCTCTCATGGGGTCTTAATAATCTTTATTAATCTTCCAGTTCCTGGCCCAGGTAGACATATTTAAAGAAAATCATGACCTTACTTTTGAGGAGTCTGCAATCTAGGGAGCCACTGTACCAACAGAATTCTAGTACATGTAACAAGCAAAATGTCCAATTCAAACTGGCTTAAGGGAATTTAGAAGGGAATTTCATTTAACTGAAAACCCCAGAGGTAGTTCATGCTTCAGGGAAGGTTTGATCTAGCAAATAGACAGTATCATCAAGCACACAACTTCCTTCTGTCTCCTAAGGCTACCCCCCTATGGGGCCCCCGGATGGCAGCTAGAAAACCCTAGAGTTATGTTTCTTCATTTATATCTAATAAGAAAGAGAAAGTGTTTTCTTATGTTTCCTGTCTTTCCCAGTAATTGTATGGGTAATCACTCTAATTAGAGCACCTTGCACCATATGCCAAATTCCCAAAGCAATCTCAGTGTTCATTGGCTTGAAATGGGCTGATGGGCTTGACCCAGGTGACCTGGTCCACTGCTAGACCTGGAAGGGGTGTCTGGACTCCCGAATCGTGCGAGTCTCTATTGGAAACAAGGGGCCCGTAGGAGGGGGGGAGGACAGGAAGGGTGTGGGAAGACAGCCAGCAAATAGTCACTGCAGGCAGATAACGAGAAACATAAACCCGACTCCGTTGAACTTGCAGCATTTTGTAACTATTATTTAACACCCCCGTGTCACCTTGAAAGTGACTCCTTGGTGTGTGTCCAACCACAGCCAGGCTACCATTGCCTTTAGATCAGGTAACCTGAGAGCAGAGGATTGAACTGTAACGCAGCCCTGCTTATGCTGCCTTCCCCTTCTGCAGGATTTGCATTGGCATTGTATCCCCAGGCTCCCTTTCTTGGTTTCACTTTGTGTACCATGAAGATCGTGAAAAAAAAAAAAAAATCTCAGTTCGGCACACAACTCTCATTTCTCAACTCTCCAGCAAATCCTGTTTTGTTCCATCCTGTTCAAAACGTCTTCCCCAATTTATCTTTCAATTTATTTTTTCTGGGTGTTCTTCCAATTTAAAAATATGTTGAGATTATTTTTAGATCCTAGTCATTAGTGCTAGGAGACTGTTTTCACACAAATTTATTCTTTTTTCTCATTTGTTCAATATTTGATTCCTTATTTAAAGGGCTTTTCTCCTCTCAGGTTTTCTTTCGATAAATCTAAACACTGGGGGGAGAAAATAGGGGGAAGGATCAATTCTCTATACTTTTAGAATTGCAGGCAGACGTATCCTATTTTCTGGCCACTTGGCATGTAGGTTAAGAGGTGACCAACTATGAAGGCCTGCTGCTCGAATGGGATCTACAGATTTCGTTTGTTTAGCCCACACTGTGTTTAAAATAAATGCGTGTGTTGCCAATTTTTTCTTTAATGGGAGGCCTTATTTAAAACTCAGAACGTTTCACATCCAAATCTGGATTTAGGACCTCTTTGCAAACTTGGTTTGAGGACAACAAAGCCGCTGTCCTGTATGATAGTAACCGTGTAGAGCTTCCGTCATTTGGAAGCCCAACGTGGCTACTGAGGCAAGACTCAAAGTCACCAGCATTCTGGGCCCCTATGAGCAAGGAGAGGGGACTAGCCACAGGTTCTTACTGAGGAAGGGCAGCAGTACCCGTGAGTCAAAACAGACTCTTGCCTTTGAATATCCAGAGATGATGCCTGTGACGTTGACCGCCATCATGTGAAGATTAGGACTCCGCCTGGATGGCCATCCGCCTTCCATCGTTTGGTAATTATGTCACCGTGGGCAAGTCGCTTGTTTTCTCCAACTTTCCATCCTTGTTTGTAAAATAAGGACAATATTAGAATCTATCCGTAGGACTGTTTTGAAGATTAAATGAGTCCACAGAGCGTGTGGCACAGTGCTCGTCCAGTAGAGGACGTCCCATGAAGGCTGCGGCTCACTCTTTCCGCCATCACCTTACTGTTGTTATTATCAATAGTCCTATTTCTGGCTCATTTTGACTGTCCATACCAGTAGTTTCCTTTCCCTAATCTCCTTTTTTCTTGCTCTCATTTTATTTCACTCAGCACATTCCACATCACCCTTGTACACAAGGTAGTGGTCAACTTTGTAGGGCGACCAAAAGCCACAGAGAGCCTACGGGCTGGGTCCCAGCTCACACAAGTCGGAATCTGGAGTTGATGAGATACCATCTTGACTTCTGCTATGTGTAAAAAGGCCAGAAGCTACTAGCCTCTGTGGCCATTGTCTGTCCCACAATCAGGTCCTTAGTCTTCATTTTTTTTTTTTATTTCCCAACAGGTGCCCTCCTTAATGCCCATCATCCACCTTCCCACCAACCAACCCTCAGTTTGTTCTCTGTATTTAAGAGTCTCTCATGGTTTGCCTCCCTCTCTGTTTTTATCTTCTTTTCCTTCCCTTTCCCTATGATCTTCCGGTAAGTTTCTCAGATTCCACGTATGAGTGAAATCATGTGATATCTATCTTTCTCTGACTGACTTTTTCACTTAGCATAATACCCTCCAGTTCCGTCCACGTTGTGGCAAATGTCAAGATTTCGTTCTTTTTCATCACCGAGTAGTACTCCATTGTATATGTAACAACCGCATCCTCTACTCCATCCATCAGTCAATGGACATTTGGGCTCTTTCCACTTTTGGCTATTGTCACTAGTGCTGCTATAAACATTGGGGTGCATGTGCCCCTTCGAATCAGTATTTTCGTATCCTTTGGATAAACTCCTAGTAGTGCATTTGCTGGGTCATAGGGTAGTTCTATTTTCTAATTTTTGGGGAAGCTCCTAACTGTTTTCCAGAGTGGCTGCACCAGTTTGCATTCCCACCAACAGTGCAAGAGGGTTACCGTTTGTCCTCAGCCTAACCAACAAAATCCCGGCCACGTTCTCATGACACATTCTCTGGTCACTGGGTATCACCCCCATTCACCTCCTGCGGAAAGCGACTGCTGTATTGTTCTTCTGGTCCAAGTGGGGAACACACCCGCCCTGAAAACTGAGGAACAGAAATCCAAAGACCAGGGAACAACCTCGGGTTTACAGGGATATTGTGTTTCTGGGTGGTGAATCTCATTGTGTCTCTGTTTCTACCTCAAGAGAAATCTGCACAGTCTAATACTTAAGATCATGGGCTCTGGAGGGGTGCCTGGGTGGCTCAGTTGGTTGAGCGTCCGACTTCAGCTCAGGTCATGATCTCATGGTCCGTGAGTTCGAGCCCTGCCTCGGGCTCTGTGCTGTCAGCTCAGAGCCTGGAGCTTGCTTCTGATTCTGTGTCTCCCTCTCTCTCTGACCTTCCCCCGTTCATGCATTGTCTCTCTCTGTCTCAAAAATAAGTGAACATTAAAAAAATAAAAATAAAAATAAAAAGATCATGGGCTCTGGAAACAGACCTGAGCTCTGACCCCAGGTACACCACTTCCTGGCTATGTGATCTCAGGCAAGTCCCTTTAACCTCTCTATGTCTCAATTTCCTCATCTGTAAATAGAGCGTAATATCAATCGCTGCCTTGGGGGATCAGTGTGAGCAGCACAGGGCATGGACAGAGCAACTGCTACAAAATCATGTGCTAGTATTGCAACTAATGGGAATCCCGGAATCCGCTATCTCTCTTCAACACATGTGTATGTCTCCCTGCCCTGCCCTGCCCTTCTCTTCCCTGTCTTCCTCTGATGCTGTGGAGGAGCGCTGAGACTGAACAAGGGCCGAGGGGCTGGAGAAAGATTTGAGGACAGTCATTGCACCAGTCTGGATTTTTCTGGGCAAAGGGATGAAAGTATGTAAGCAGCATCAGCCTCCCCTGGGAAGTTGTTACCAACTCGGATTCTCGGTCCCGCGCCGGACCTAAGTGGATCCGAAATTGTGGAGAGGGACCCCAGCCATCCACGCGCTCACAAACCCTGTGGGTGGTTCCAACGCAGGCTAGTTCGACAGCCACCATTGTAAGTGGAAGTTGTGACTGGCGACATTGGCTCTGGTTGGCTTTTGCCTTCTTTCTTCCCTTTTCCCCCTTCAACAATTCCAGGTCAGCCTAGTTAGAACCAAATTTCTTCCTCTCATAATGGGGAGTAAAAGCATCTCTTCCAATAAATCCTCCCTGTGATAAGTGTGTGTCTCCATTTTGCATTTTTAAAAAACCCACTAACATGGGCAGTGGTGGCTGGCCTTCAGCAATTTCAGCGGGAACGCATCAGAAGTCTGGGTAACCTCTTGGTGGGGAGGACACTTGCCCCAATTTTCTATGGCAGGTAAATCTGACTGTGTCTCTGGGGCTGAACTGAGTGGCACATAGGGAAGAGAGGAACTTCTTTTGCAGAGTACGTAACCATCATGTATCCAGATATTTGGTTGATTTCAGGCAAGTTAACTGAATCAGAAACAAAGTCTCACTGACTGTTACTTGAAGGAATCTCGGGACCTGAGTATCCTTCTGACTATTCCTTCTTTTCCCATAAAAGAATGTGAGATGACAATCAATGAAAGGTACAAATTAAGGGTACCGGGCTGGCTCAGTCAGTAGAATATGCGACTCTGGTTCTCGGGGTTGTGTGTTAGAGCCCCACGTTGGACGTAGAGATTAGTTAAAAATACAATGTTAAACAAAAAAGATACAAATAAAAGAGTATCGCGAAAGTAAGGGAAGGGGAGGGAGGAATAAGAGACTCGTAAGGAAGGGACAGATGTGTCTTGCCAGAAAACCTAAGCTAAGAAGAGCTATTGCCACTGAGTGCAAAGTGAAACTCAGAGGTTCCTGGCTGCACAGGCAAAAAGAGAAACGTGATGAATCACAGTCTCATCCTCTAATGAGAAAGCAGACACATTCATCAGGAAAGACAAACTATTTCCTAGCACTAGACTCAAAGGGAAATTTATTGTGGGGGACCTCACATAAGGTACATGAGTATGTATATTTAACACAGATCTCCCGTGTTAGCCGTGGGATTTATCTGCCTTTTAGGGAAGTAAATTTCAGAGCTCAGCAGGTTGACAGTGTCTCTTCAAATTTACAGTGTCAGTAAAGTAGCTGTTTCCCATACCACGTTTTACTGGACCGTCTATCAATATTTGATCAAATTGGGCCAAAGTTTCAAACTGCCCTTAAATTATACCCGGAGAAAGTGCTTGTACATGCAGAATGCCTGCGTGGGCTTCAAAATTGAGTCCTTGTGAGCTGGAAGCATCTTTTAAAAATATATCCACACCATTTTCCCCAGTCTCAATCCTTCCTTAGAATGCTTATAATGTAAATCTGCCTGCAAAATCCATAGTCGCTCATAAAAATGCCAAGCGCGTTGGCTCATTTCATATACAGGCACCCAGGTTTTTGATGCAAAATTGCGTACTTAATTGTACACACATCTAACATGAGTAACGTTCACAGAATAGACGTGTCTGAGTGAACAAGAGGGCTGTGAATGAGCCGAACGGATCAATTGAGATGATAAAATGTCATCTTGGCGCTGCCAACATCTTCGTTATTTGTATGGAATAATTACGTGAATAGGTTTGTGGTTTTATTACCATGGAGATGCATTATTTGTTGTTGCTTTTTGTCTCCACTGGGTTTCCAGGACTCGGATGGAAAATGCACCTCTGTGTTCCTGTCGGTGCCTCCCGGTTAGCCCCACTGCATTCAAACACGAATTCTCACCTCCTGGGCACGTTTCTCTTCCACCCTAACACCGTCTCATCCATGGATGTATTGCGATAGTTTGTGGGTGTGCTAGTTACCTTCCTACGAAAGAACCTTTGAATGTCCAACGTGAGACACTGGGGGTTGATGTTCATGACCTTCCAAAGTGCGTTCCTATCCCTACAGTCACATATGTAAATTATAGAGCCCTTAACCCTGTGGGAAATGACAGATATCACAAATGGAGGCAGAATTGTATCCAATATTCTTCCTCTGAATTAAATATTAAGGTCTAAGTATAAACTTCGGGATTGGGTGATGTTTCTCCCCTTTGTTATCTTGAACAGTAATCAAATGATTTTTGCGATTTACAGTTTTTGCCTCTACACAGAGGTACATTATATTTAGAGAATTAGATGCTTCACGTGTTGGATGATGGGACAGTGCTGTTAACATAAAGCTATCCTAGTTCGAGTTATGGTATTCTAGTTTAAGGCTTATTTTGTTGGGTTTTTTTCCTTTAATAGTTATCAAGTTGTCACGGTTCAAAGTTGTCGTTTTTGTTCCTTATGGTTAAAAACAGCAACAATAGGGGCGCCTGGGTGGCTCAGTCAGTTGAACGTCCGACTTCGGCTCAGGTCCTGATCTCACGGTTGGTGAGTTCGAGCCCCGCCTCGGGCTCTGTGCTGACAGCCCAGAACCTGCAGCCTGCCTTGGATTCTGTGTCTCCCTCTCTCTCTGCCCCTCCCCACCCCCCTCTCTCTCTCTCTCTTTCTCTCTCCGAAATAAATAAGGACAGTAAAAAAAAAAAACAACCCAGCAACAATGGCCAGAGCAGTTGGAGTATCCAGCAAAGAACCCCACCTGTAGGAAACAGGAATATTAAGGAAATTTCTTCTCCCTCGGGTTCGCAAGCATTTTGGAAGTTTTCTGCTGTTGATGAACAGGCAAACTGTGCACTACAAAATAGCACTTTGGTGAGCAGTGTGTGAACATTCAGCGTGGGGACTGGGACTGGAGTGTTTTCCTGTGTGCCCTCTGTTTGCACCATTAGAGTGTTAAATGTCTGTCAGCCTTTCCATCGCAGTCACGGTTTTTCTGGGATTTATGACTCAGCTTTAAAAACTGGCTCCAGGCTACGAGTTGCCATAAAGGGGAGGCCGTTTGGTTTTTGGGGTTTTTTTTTTTTTCTTTCTGAAGTAGTGCGGGCCCGAGGAAGAGAGAATTCATCCCATTCTCTTATTTTTTTCAGTGAAAAAAAAAAACCAAACAAACCATGGCTGTAGTTATAACTGAGAGCATACGGTTTGATATTTTACCAAAATAAATACATACATGAACAATTATCTTATCTTAAACCTGTTTGGCCAGTGTTGAGGAGTGATTGCTGTGGATCTGGCCCAAACTTTGTGTTTTTAGGGGAAGCCAAGTCATATGCTCTCCTTCTATTAATTTTTTTTTATGATTTTTAATTTTTTTTAAATGTTTATTTATTTTGGAGAGAGAGAGAGAGAGAGAGAGAGAGGGAATGTGAGTGGGGGAGGGGCAGAGAGAGAGGGAGACACAGAATCCGAAGCAGGCTCCAGGCTCTGAGCTGTCAGCTCGGAGTACCATCTGGGGCTTGAACTCGCAAACCACAAGACCATGACCTGAGCCAAAGTCGGATGCTCAACCGACTGAGCCACCCAGGCGCCCCACCACTCTTCTTTTAGTCTGGCTTTTCCCGATGTGTGTTTTTAAGGGAAATTTCCTTCATTGGATAAACCTTTATTTTGTACCTCAGAACCAAGAAAATGTGGTAACAGGATTCATACAAATACTTTGTCCCCGACCTCAAAGAGTTCATGGTCTAGGTGGGGACAGGACACTGAGCCAGTGGTGTGCCAGCATTTTGTGCTTGCCTTGCAGGTAGAATATACGTATGTTATGCATTTATTATATGCAGGTACCACTGTACAAGTAAAACGTGCTTTATTAAAATATGTTCAGAATGGAAATTTTAAAAGAATGAGATAGAAATATTTTATATTTATATTACATTTATATATTATATTTATATATTATATTATACATTAGTACATATATATAATGTGTTATATAAGTATGCACAAATACATGGCTATATATATGGGTGTATATATTTGCATACATAATTTTATTACACTTGATGTATTTTTTGAAACTCTGGCTTTTATATCTTCAAAAATTTTATAGTGAGAGCCAAGATTGAATCTGGTTCATAATTTTTGAAGATCTTGATCACTTCATGATTCATTGATTCAAATGTCTGCTTGTAATTTTTTTCTTTTTTTTTTCACTTGGTCGCAATGACTGTCCTAGCTGAGACACCACACAAAAATGCATGGATCCAAGTGGAGACCATTAAGCTTAGGGAATAAAATATGTCTGTCCACTTGCATGGGAACACTTGAGTTGCCTTGAAATTTAAGGAAGGAGAAAAGGGTCACATCAACCCTCCACCTCCGTGAACTGCCCCCTTCCCCCACTCATGACAATATTCACTCATCTGATAGATGACATATTCATGCCTAGAATGAGTCAGGGCACCAGTCTCAACATATTTTCTTTTTAAAAAGATTGTTTTTAATGTTTTTTTTTATTTTGGAGAGAGAGACAGAGCGCGAGTGGGGGAGGGACAGAGAGAGGGAGACACAGAATCCGAAGCAGGCTGCAGGCTCCGAGCTGTCAGCACAGAGCCCAACGTGGGGCTCAAACTCACAAACTGTGAGATCATGACCTGAGCTGATGTCGGACGCTTCACTGACTGAGCCACCCAGGCACCCCAGTATGTTTTCTTATTTTAAGGTAAAACTTACTGTTTTGTACACAAAAAAGTAAATATAAATTACATGTAAATTCAAGTTCACATGTGTTCTTTCTGTATCCAAGTGGATCCTCTTTCTCACCCCTGAGCTCTGTGCAAAGTCCCCCGCAAGAATGACGGGTTGCACAATAGACCCCTTCCACAAGTGGGAGGCTGTGACCTGGTGGTTACCTGCCACCATAGGTTCCTCCTGTGCCCTGCAGATGCTCTTTGTCACTTTTTCTAAGCAAGAAATTACTTCTGGCCCAACTCTGTGAAACCAAAGCCCTCTCCCCCAGGACGCACCCAGAGTTGCTCGGATGCACAGGCAAGGTGCGGGAGGGCCAGAACTGGAGCCACTTTGAGATCAGGTTTGCAAGAAGGCAAATGTGTTTTCCTCATGCCTGCTTTTGCATTCGTTTCCTGAATGTCACTCTCTTGGTGACATCGCCTCATGACCCAACAACTGTAGCCTTAAGATTCCTACACAAACAAGGCTCTCTGAGCTCTATCTCATGTTCCTTCAAAAATAATAAGGGACAAGGGGCACCTGGATGGCTCAGTTGGTGAAGCATCCAACTCTCTGTTTCGGTTCAGGTCATGATCTTACAGTTTCGTGAGTTTGAGCCCCACGTTAGGCTCTGTGTTGACAGTGCAGAGGAACCCGCTTAGGATTCTCTCTCTCTCTCTCTCTCTCTCTCTCTCTCTCTGCCCCTCCCCTGCTCGTGCGATCTCTGTCTCTCTCAAGATAAATAAACTTTAAAAAAAATTTAAAAAGTATAATAAGATACTTGTTATGATGAGCACTGGGTGTTGTATGTAAGTGATGAATCCCCGAATTCTTTCTACTCCTGAAACTGGTATTGCACTGTATAACTAACTAGAATTTAAATAAAAATTTCAAAAGAAAAAAAAATAAAAAACATAAGAAGAAAATAAGTCAGCGAAACTTGTCAGTCAACACCCTAACTCATTAAACCAATCCCCTATTGGATATTTAGGTTGTTTCCCACTTTTTGGCTATACAACCATGTTCTAAGAAAAAAACAATAGCTAAGTATTTGAATACATCTATGATTATTTTCCTAGGATAACTTCTAAAAAGTGGAATTATTGAGCCAAAGGATGTGTTTTTGGGTTGAGACATACTTTCTATACTTATTTTGAAGTATATACATGTATATGTAGGATTCATATGGACACACACATATTTCTATTACCCCCACGTATATTCGTATACATATGAAAAGAAATAGCTTCATCCATTACATCTGGTTCCATCTATGCTGCGGTAGGACACCTTATGTAATTTTGGTAGCCGGGGGGAAAAAAATGTTTCTTGGAGAACGTGACAGCTACACTCAAGACTGCAGCTCATGAGGTAGTGAAGAGGAAACATTTTCCAAGTAGAAGGAGTCACAGGGGTAAAGGTTTGGCAGGGGTGAAAATACGTTGGGCTCGAGGCACCTGCAAACAGTCTGGATTGGCTGGGATGCGGGTAGAGAGGGCTGTGGACTCTATACTTTGCAGGCGGCACAATGGGGGCAGCTCAGAAAAAAAAGTGGGGATACTGCTGATGTCCAGGTGAAAGGGGAGTGGGTCAAGGTGGACGGAATGGAAAGATGCGGGGGCCCCGGGAGCAGCTGTCAAAGTCAGTAAGAAGCAGACGACCTGGATGTCTGGGGTGCCTGGGTGGCTCAGTCGGTTAAGCCTCCAGCTCTTGATTTCAGCTCAGGTCATGATCTCGGAGGTTCGTGAGTTTGAGCCCTGCATCGGGTTCTGCACTGACAGCATGGAGCCTGATTGGGATTCATTCTCTCTCTCTCTCTGTCTCTCTCTCTGTCTCTCTCTCTCCCTTTCTCTCTGCCCCTCCTCCTGATCTCTCTCAAAAGAAAGAAAGAAACTTAAAAAAGTTATTAAGAACAGAGTGCCGGCCATCCGCGGGCTCCTCTCTGGCTTGGACTCAATTTAGGGCTTTAGCTGGGCCACACTGGTGGAAGATAACAGATGTGGGGCGCTCGCTCACACATACGGGGCATTCCTGGGAAGACTGAGGAGATCATTTTCACGAAGCCAAGCTCACTGAATCTCCCGCCACATCTTCCTTCACCTGGACGGCTCCAGTGGATTTTCTAGGCGGTGCTGAGAATAATGTGGGTTCATCCTTAGAATGAGCGTATCTGGGAAACACATCCCACCAATGGCCGTCTTTCGACCGTCTGCTTGTTTCGATTAAGAGATGGCAATGCGGGTGACAGATCCTACAGAGGGAGCCCCTTCAGGAATATCTGACGACTCACAGAGCCCCATGTCAGGGGTGTATTTCCTTGACCTGGAAATTATGACTTCCAGATAGGAGGGGAAAGCACAGCTTGTTTTCTCTGTGCTGTTCGACTCTGTTGGTTCATAGCTGTAATGTCATGTCACATCGTTTGGCTGAGATGGTGCCCTAAGATCTTGGCCCCCCTGTGACCGTCTCTTGGTGGTCACCACGGTGGCCTTTCAGGCTGTGAGAAGTGCCAGATGCATGAATATCTTTTTCACACGTTTTCATGTTCAGGGAAGGACTTTGTGTGGGGGGGGCAGGGGGGATGGGTTCCTCCAGCCTGTACTCTAGAGATTACATCATCCTTAGGGCTGAGACCATTACTGCCACTATGTCAAGGGCCCCGGTGGAACATAAATGATTAAGCAGGCAGGTATAACTGTGAGATTGTAGGACAGTGATGCGTGAACAGTCCTTGACTTTTCTTCCCGAGGCATTTGAGAATGTGGACCCAGTGTTGCTGGATCTCTCCATTTTTTTAGTTCACTCAAAAATATTTTCCGAGGCACCTGGGTGGCTCAGTTGGTTGAGCATCCGATTCTCGGTTTCGGCTCGGGTCGTGATCTCGAGGTTTGTGAGTTCAAGCCCCACATCAGGCTCTGTGCTGATAGCGTAGAGCCTGCTTGGGATCCTCTCTCTCTCCCTAACTTAAAAATTTTTTTTTTTATTTAAAAATAGAAAATATTTTTCATTTGGCTTCTTACAAAGACTCTGTATAAAGCGTGTGTGAATTGTGAAGCATACTACTAACGTGATCCCCTAAGAGCTCACCTAATAGAATCTAGATTGGAAGCCACTCAATCTAATAGAATATTACCAATACTGTTGAAGTACCCTGTGTGACCCTCCCCTGTCAAATGCGCCCCGTCACCTAAGCAGCCACTTGCCCGAACCGGGCATTTGTAATTCCCTTGCTTCTCTTCACGGTTTCACCGCATGGGTTTATCTCCCCCAACAAGACATTCTTTGGTTGGTTGCACAGGTACAAGGAGGCAAGTCCAAAAGTATTCACAGCAACATTGTGTTAGCAAAACGCTCGAAACAACCAAATATCTATTAATAGGAGAATATAAAAATAAATTTTGTCCTATTCATGCTGTGGAATACCATACAGGCGTAAAGATGCATAAACCACAGGTATAGGAATCATACAGATCAATCTTAGAAAGAAATGTGCTGAAAGGGGTAAATTACAGACATGTATTAAGTTACATGTAACTTACATGTAAGTTACGATATGCTAGAATTTCCCTGTACCTTTCAAAGGGAGGACAGCTTTTCTTTTTCTTAAGGAATTCTGGAACCTAGGAGTTACAGTGATCTGTACTAATTTCTTAAATGTTGGAAAGTAATTTATGGTATTGAAAAACTGCTTTGTCTGCCAAATAAAAAGTGTCTTTAGACGGAGTCTTTCCTGGGAGCTGTTTGCTTCTGACCTCTCCTCTGAGGCCTTAGATCAACTCTTGTTTTACCATTCCTATAGGGTAAGAGGTTAGAACGGTCTTGCTTCAGTACATTTTCAGACCTTTGGGTCTGGAGGGGATTAAAGTAAAGGCTACAGCATGTAATAATAAGGGTAAGAGTCACTGCGAGAACCAGGCCATTCAAAGTGAGGATTCTGCCTCAGTAGGCCAACAAATCAAGATCAAACACATCAGGATTTAGGAAACAGTCAACAGCAGGTCGCATAGGTAAGCTGGCAAATCAGGTGGGTAACTAACAGTGTAAGTTAGGGATTTGGTCCAGCACCAGTGCTCTCCAGAAGAGAGTTGAATTGCCATAATGTTAGCAATCAACATTTACAAAGTACTTATCATGCGTCAGTTGCCCACAACTTAAGTCTCATGACCCATCCATAAGGCAGACAGTGTTGTCAATATTAGTTCCATCTTACTAGTGAGGAGAGGGAGCCACAGAGAGAGCATGTGGTTACCCAAAGCTATACCACCTCCTTTTAATCCCTTCTGCGAATGGTCGGGTTTTGGTGAAGATGTATACAAAGTAAATTTCCGATGACACTATTCTTAAGGTTTTCAGTTTCGCTAGAGGTAGAGCAGTGACTTAAAAAATAATCAACCTGAGACTTGCCTAACAGGAAATTCACAGTTTCATCTTTCAAAGAGAAAATTCTAACTCAGTCAGCCAAGAAGCAGAGATCAAACACAGCAGTGGTTAGTAAGAATGAACAGAAGGTTTTCTGGGCTCCTGGTCGGTTTTTTTTTTTTTTTTATTCTGGTGGCCCTTTACGCTCAGCTCTATCCACTCTAATTGGATATAGACAGCAATATTTTTAAATGAGTTACAGTCCGTGAAAAGTTTCTCTCTTGAGTCAGTGGACATTGCTTTTCTAAAATAAAAATCTCTCTGTTTCCTTTGGCTATAAAAGGAATACGCATACCTTGTAAAGTAGGAATACACATACATTGTTCATATTTGGACTATGCCTTTTCAAAAGCTTTTGCCATACACACACATATGATATAGATGATATAGTTATGATATAGATATGATACAGACGATGAGTTAATGCAGCAGAGTTTTAAAATCTAGTTTCCACTTGACATTTATGGTGAATATCTTCTCCTATCAATAAAAAAGTTGCACACAAGAAATTTGATTATTGTAAATATTCCATTGCATGGATGAACCAGATTTACTTAAGCTATTTACTTAATCCTATTGCTGGGTATGTAGCTTTTTTTTTTTAAAAAAAAAAAAAACCTTTTCCTGTCCTAAACAACACTGAGATGAACATCCTTGTATTCAGATCGTGGCCCACGTATGTATTTATCTCTTGGGATAGAATCCCAGAAGTGGAATTGCTGGGGATTGTGCCTATTTTAAGCCTTTTAATACTCAGCACCAAACTACCCTGGAAGGAAAAATGTATTGACTAGCACATAAAGGGGTTGCCTGCTAGGAATTTAATACTCACTAGCTTTAAAGGAGCTATTGTGGCCTGTCATGTCTGGGGCCTGGAGGTCCTCTCTGATGTAAATCAAAACATTTGAGTTAACAACCTTCAGCCTTGTCAGTCACCCACAAATTATAGGAGGCCTCCTCTGTCTTTGTCAATAACAAAAAAAAAAAGGAAAAATTACCCCAAAATGGCATAAAAATTAGGAACCAGACAAGTAGTCACTGAGAAAAGACAAGGAAGACAACAGTGAAAGAATTTCGCATCCAGAGTGGAGTGCGTCAGGTGCATTTGAGTTGTTTGGGTTTAGAGACAAAGGCATGGCATGAATGCCCGCAGAGGCACCCAGAGTGAGGCCCCAGCGAGGGCACCCACCATACACGAAGGGAGCTAACAAGGGTGTAGAGGGTTCAGACGGTCAGCCACGGGAGGGGGAATTGTGACCTTCAACAGTGGCTGGAAGGTCATTGACTTAAATCTTGCCCTGACACTGTCGATTTTTCTCTGCAGAAATTTCTAATTTGCAGCTTTTGCATTCTGTAGCACCCCCTGGGAGCATGGGCGAGAGGACGTGTTAGAGAAAAGAAGCAAAGATTTGCAGCGGTGGGGTGGGTCCTTTCTCTTCATTGCCGAGAACAGTCTTCGCTGTAAAAAGGCGAATGATCCACATGCCATGTGATTAGCAACACACACACACACACACACACACACACACACACACACACACAAATTCAAAATGTGTAACTCTAACCTTGATCGGTCTCTCAAAGGAAAGGATATAGTTACAGGTCTGATATATGCAAGCTGGTACTTCCAGAAACCAGTGTGGTTTCCTTTGCTTTGCTCTGACCTATTCACTCTTTGCTTTGCTCAGACCTATCTGTACATCTCTCGACCAATTTCTTCAAGAGGAAACAAAGCATCCTTAGCAGGCTAAAGTCCGACAAATGTCAGATTCCAAACAACATTACTTTGTGTCTCTATTTAACATTGGAGTGGATAGCTTTTTGACAGGTTTATAGCTGACAAATTCTATAGCCAGTCGTGCAGAACAATTATGTTTGAGCTAATTTGATGAATCAACTTGATGTTCTCCCATAGTCCCCGTGGCCTTCATGAACGGATGTGCTCAATTTTCTACTGGAGGTCAAAAATAAGCTTTGAAATTTGGCTAACCCCATCACATCCACGGGACCCGTCTGGTAGAATAATCTTTGGACGTGAACTCTTGACGGCTGTCAGAACTGGGAAGCGCCACTTGGTAATATCATTAGGACCATCCTTCAGGCCCTCTGCAGGTTCTGAGATCAGGTTCCAGAGGCCAGCAATCGCCTTGTGAGCACTTGAATAATTTTGTGGTGAGGGAAGCAAAGAATTCACTCTTGAAGCATTTGGGGGTCGGACCTGGGGGAATATCATTTCTCGTTGTTGGATTCAACTTGATAGGGACGTGTGAGACCTGGTGAGGGGGCATGGAGGTTTCCTGAGCTTCTTTCCCCCACGTCCTCAGTAATTTTGTCCGACTCCCCACTTCCTGGAAGCCTGCTGACGGAGTAGGTTAGCAGAGCCTGGGTATAAGCCTGCCTCAGCCACGTCTCGTGGCTGTGCAACACTGAGGCAGCCACTGAACTCCTCAGTGAGTTGTCTTGCTCGGGGCAGGGGGGTGGGGAGGGAAACACAGCTAGTAATCGCTCATATTCCGTGGGGTTGTACATGCAAAGGGCCATAAACCATGCCTGATTCATGGTGAGTGTTCAGATATTGAAGACTATGGACTGGAGGACAGTCAACTGATGACCTTCCATGCCGGGAAAAGTGTAGGACCTGATGAGTCCAAATAAATTAAGTGAGCGCTGTGATTTGCATTTAGAGCTGGTATTATTTCTCCCAAAACCATTAGCAAAAAGGACATTATGCCATCTAGTAGTAAAACTGATTTCCCAAACGGAATCCCATTTTTACAGCTGGGAGTTACTATGATGTGGGTCAAGTGACTTCCTGCATCCCGATCTGGGTTTAACGGGGGCTTCGTTTATTCATTCCCAGCACATTTATGGAGTGCATCCTCCCGCGTGCAAGTGTTAATGTGTGGTGTGGAAAGGGGACAATTTGGACACAGACAAGCGCTGTCACTGACTACCTATGTGAGCAAGCCACTTAACCTCTCTGAGCCTCAGCGCAGTGATCATTAAATTGAGAGAAACATCACCTGCCTTCTAATGCTGTCTGCAAGAATTAAATGATACAGTCTGTACAAAGGGCCTAGGTCAGCGCCCAGCACGGAGAAGGTGCTCAACATACACTATTTTTGTTCCAGGATTTTTTTTTTAAGTTTCCCTCTTCAGGGACCAAAACCTACTTGTTGAATAGTGAAAGGGTGAGTGTGGTAGTCATGTGGGCAGGGGTTATAGGGAAAGCCTGGCGCGAGTCGTGAAATGCATTACGTTCTCAGTAAATACTCTTTGAATGAGCCGATGCATTGCTTGAGCTCAGTTCACAGTCATAACATGCTGAAGCAGCACATAAAAGACCATGGATCCAGACGGTTAAGAACACGGCCTGTGAAGAGACATAGAACAAAGTTCACGGGGCCCTTGGGTGGCTCAGTCGGTTAAGTGTCCGTCTTTGGCTCAGGTCATGATCTCACGGTCCGTGAGTTCGAGCCCCGCGTTGGGCTCTGTGCTGACAGCTCGGAGCCTGGAGCCTGCTTCGGATTCTGGGTCTCCCTCTCTCTCTGCCCCTCTCCTGCTCGCGCGCTCTCTCTCTTTCTCTCTCCGCCCCCCTCAAAGAATAAACATTAAAAAAAATTAAAAATGAAAGAACCAAGTTCAAATCCAGGCTTGCCAATACTAGCTAAGTGTTCTTGGAGAGCTGGCTTAGTCTCTCGGAGCCCGGTTTCCTCATTTGCAAGTTGAGGGAAATAGTAACTGCGTTATAGAGTTATTGACTTATACGTGGGTGATAGATATATTAGCTTTTATTATAATTATTGCAAAATAAAGTGTTTGCCCTATAGAGATCCTGGGAATCTATTTATTGGGCATCTTTTTTATCTCAGGCTCTACACTAGGCCCTAGATACTGGGGATAATGGGGAACAAGACAGGCAATGGGGAACAAGATAGGCAATGGGGAACAAGATATGCAAGTCCCCTACCCTGACAATGCCGATATACTAGTGAGTGAGGCAGACAGTACTGCAGACAAATGTGATCATCTGAGGCGGGTGGATCTCCGAGGAAGATAACAGAGGAGAAGGATGTGGTCGGGAGTGGGCAGGTTATTTTGGAAGAGATGGTCAAGAAAGGCTTCTTGGAGGAGGGACTTGTGTGCAGAGTCTCCAACGAGAAGGAGCCAAGCATGCAAAGATTTGAAGGTGAAGACTTCCACGCTGAGGAGACAGCAGGTGCAAAGGTCCTGAGGTGGGAATGCTTGCTCCCGAGTTCTTGGTGCATTGTGAACGAGGAAGAATAAGGCCAATGATGAAGTCCAAGGTACTCAGAGCCTGCTCCTACAGAACTTTATAGGGCAGGATAAAATATTTTATGCCAAGTGTGAAGGCTAAGCCATCAGCGGGTTTTTCACAGATGGGTGACATAGTCTGATTTCCTTTCCAAGATCGTTACTGTGGCAGGTGTGACAATTATAGCGGGACAGAATGAGTTGCGGGAAGATAGGTTAGGAAGCTCCTGTCCAGGGAGAGATGCTCACCATTAGGACAAAGGAGTGAAAGGCATTGGACGCGGTTTGGAGATAGAACCATAGGATGGAGGGGTGAGGCGGAGAGAGCAACACGCTGGGCTTCTGGGAGGTCACCACCAGCTGCCTGGAGTACACAAGTTAGCGTTCCGTATTCTCCAGTTGTTTCCCCGCTGCCCCCTGTGGTTTGCCACGGGGGCACCCTGTTCTCCCCAGAGATGAGCCCTCTCTTCCCCGGTGAGATTGAGCTGAGATGTCAGGGGCTTTGGCTCTGGCTCCTGGGAGGTGTGAAATCAGCAGTGGTTCAAACAAAGGAGGGAAACAGGCGACCCCAGCAGAGATTGCTTTCTGGAGTTGCTGATTTGCTTTGCTTTTTGTTTTGTGTCTTAACTCAGTATTTATATGGACCCCACTTAGTGTCCTAAAAGATTCTAAGGAAACTTGCTCTCAAAACACAAGAGACGATAAAATGCAAACCAATGAACATGCGATACAAGACTGGGACCAAGAAATACAGTATTTCTTGTGGCGTATTAATGGAAATGTTACTTCCCTGTAGGAATATCATATGATAACAAGATCCATGGATTTATTTATTCCACACGTGCTTTGCCAGTCGTGTTGCTCTGCGTTGGGATGTGGGGTAAGCAAGGCAGACGATGTCCCCTGCTCTCATGGAGCTGATGGTTTAAGGGGGAAACCGAGTACCAGAGAAACTTAATAAAAGAAAACAGAGTCCACTGGGTTCTTAGCACAAGAGTGGTATACTATTTGTATACTGGCAAGGTATGGCTGATAGACACATCAGGATCTTTTCTATGTGTTTTTAGTATCATTTTTTAAAAATGTTTATTTATTAGGACACCTGGGTGGCTCATTTGGTTATGCATCTGACCCTTAATGTTGGCTCAGGTCGTGATCTCTCTGTTGTGGGTTCAAGCTCCACATGGGGCCCTATGCTGAGTGTGGAGCCTGCTTGGAATTCTCTCTCTCTCCCTCTCTCTCTCTCTCTCTCTCTCTCTCTCTCTCTCTCTCTTTCTCTGTCCCTCCTCCACTTGTGTGTGTGTGCTTTCTCTCTCTCTCTCTCAAAGTAAATAAATAAAATTGTTTTTATATTTTTATTTTATTTTTTTAAATCTTTTTATGTATTTCTATATTTATGTATTATAACAAGGGAGCAGCAGAGAGAGAGGAAGAGAGAGAATCCCAAGCGGACCTCACGCTCAGTGCAGAGCCTGATGCGGGGCTTGAACCCACAACAGAGAGATCACAACCCAAGTTGATAGCAAGAGTCAGACACATAACCGACTACGCCAGTATCGTTTTTTTTTTTTTTTAATTTTTTTTAATGTTTATTTATTTTTGAGACAGAGAGAGACAGAGCATGAACGGGGGAGAGTCAGAGAGAGCGGGAGACACAGGATCGGAAGCAGGCTCCAGGCTCTGAGCTGTCAGCACAGAGCCCGACGCGGGGCTCGAACTCACGGACCGTGAGATCGTGACCTGAGCCGAAGTCGGAAGCTCAACCGACTGAGCCACCCAGGTGCCCCGCCAGTATCATTTTTAAATCACAAAGATTAGAGCGTGCA
Source organism: Acinonyx jubatus (assembly GCF_027475565.1). Lineage (NCBI taxonomy): Eukaryota > Metazoa > Chordata > Mammalia > Carnivora > Felidae > Acinonyx > Acinonyx jubatus. The sequence goes on along the minus strand of NC_069388.1, from coordinate 9,272,651 downwards.
TCAAATCATTAGCATCCGCTAGATACTCCTGAACCTAAGGCTGATTCATAAGTATATATTTTTATATACTTATTAAAAATACCAGTGATTAATATGCACATATACATAGTATTCACTTCCACATAAAACATGTTTATTGGTCATTTGGAAAGACATCTCACCAATAATCTTTCAAGGCCATCTTCCCAAGTACAGGTTTTCTTTAAGCCCGATAAGAATTCCATTTCTAGACCAGAGGAAAAGGTTGAGGCTCCCATTTTGCGAAGAGCCACAAAGGAAGTAAACATTTATGGCGTTACATCTACTTAATTTGACTCACGTGTATCCGGGATTTCACATGAGGTTTGGGGGTTGTTTCTTCTTCATGGAAGTGATTCTGTTCTCTTACCTTGCTTTTTCTTTTCTCAATATAATGAACATTATTAATTAAGCATCCACCTTGCACAAGATACTGTGATCGGAATAAGTAAGTCATGATCTGTGAATCTATCAGAGACTTTTAATCATATGTATGTGCATGTACGTGGGGGGTGTGTATGTATGTATATTCTTTAATTCTAATATATATAAAGATTTAAAATAAGTAAAAAATTCACTTTAATTTACATATTATTTATATCCTATATAATATAGAGAAATTGATTTTAGTGTATTATATACTATTAATATGTGATATATGTATTTATAACGTGCGTATTATATAACTATACAATACATATGAAATAACATGTGATGTTATATATTTATACAAATATATAACAATACATAGTCATATACGTGATATATTATTGTATCACATAAAGCTGATATATGTATGGTAGACATCTTTTTAAGTGCTTATTATTTCTCTCGTTTCTGCCTTTGTTACTCAAAGTTTCATAAATTTTAGGCACTTTAGGCATTAAATTATGTTTCACATGTTAACAGCTGCTGACTATTCCACTGTTTGAATATACAGAGCTGTAATGTATTTAATTGGAGCTTGAGTCGACTACAGTTCCCCTAATGTTAGACACTTGAATTATACCTGTTTTTCCCTCCTGTGGCGAGGAACATCCCATTAGCTAAATAAGGGTCATTGCCTGATGTGGACTTCCTCTCAGGCTAAGGCTTCCCCGATTATGGCCATCGCCCCTTTGAGGGCCCCCAGGACGTGCTGTTAAGGCGGGTCCGTGAGAGCTCAGTAAGTAGATGCAGAAATGGGTCCACATTTCCTATCACTAAGTCAGATCAGTCTGCAGCAAAAACATTCTTTTTTAAGAAGGCAAAATCAGGGGCCCCTGGGTGGCTCCATCGGTGAAGCGTCCGACCCTTGATCTCAGCTCAGGTCTGAATCGCAGGGTTGTGAGTTCGAGCCCCGCGTCAGTCCCCGCGTGGGGCATGGAGCCTACTTAACAACCACGATGACAAAATTAAATCAAAAAATAAAATTAAAAAAAAATAAAATCCAGTTACATGGTGCTGAGGCAGAAACACTGGTGAGCATTTCCGAGTCCTGCCGTAGTTCCTTCTGTGGCTTGTGGGGTACTCACACGCTCCTAAGACTCCCAAGTAAGAGTAAATTTCTTTGAAATTAAATAGCTCTTAGATCAGAGAAACTTCTTTAGCTATTCAAATCATCTCTCAAGCAAACTATTTGTTTTTAACCTAAAGCAAAGTGACGTTATTGCCTTTTTTTTATTTTCAGGAGTAGAATTTAGCGATTTCTCACTTACATATAACACCCAATGCTCATCCCAACAAGCACCCTCCTTAATGCCCATCCCCCACCTGGCCCATCCCCCCACCCGCCTCCCCTCCAGCAGCCCTCAGTTTGTTTTCTGTATTGAAGAGTCTTTTATGGTTTGCCTCCCTCTCTGTTTTTATCTTATTTTTCCTTCCTTTCCCCTATGTTCCTCTGTTGTGTTTCTTAAATTCCACATCTGAGTGAAATCATACGATATTTGTCTTTCTCTGACTGACTTATTTCACGTGGCATAACACATTCTAGTTCTATCCACGTTGTTGCACGTGGCCAGATTTCATTCTTTTTGATCGCCGAGTAATATTCCGTTGTATATATGCCACATCTTGGTTATCTTTTTGTCAGTCAGTGGACATTTGGGCTCTTTCCACTTTTGGCCATTGTCACTGGTGCTGCCGTAAACATTGAGGTGCCCGTGCCCTGTTGCCTCGGCATTTTTGTATCCTTTGGATGGACATCTAGCAGTGCTGTTGCTGGGTCGTAGGGTAGCTCTAGCTTTAAGTGCTTGAGGAACCTGCGCACTGTTTTCCAGAGCGGCTGCACCCGTTTGCGTTCCCACCGACAGTGCAGGAGGCTTCCCCTTCCTCCGCCCCCTCGCCAACGCCTGCAATTTCCCGATTTGTTCATTTTAGCCACTCTGACGGGTGTGAGGTGGCATCTCATTGTGGCTGTGATTTGTATTCCCCTGACGAGGAGTGACGTGGAGCATCTTTTCATGAGTCTGTTGGCCATCCGGATGTCTTCTTTGGGAAACTGTCTATTCGCATCTTTTGCCCATTTCTTCCCTGGATAATTTGGGTTTGGGGCGTTGGGTTTCCCAAGCACACTGTCAATCATGCCGTGTTCTCATAGTGCCTATTTTCTTTAAGGCTCCAGGCCTTTGGGCAGACCTGTTTTTAGAGCTGTGTTCCTCAGGTCTTGAAGGATGTGATTCTGACCTACCTAACGGCAGGCGGCGGCGTGACTGATTTGCCCCGTTGTGCATCCGCTGAGCAAGGCTTTTTGCTTGAATGCGACAAAATTCTCCTCTCGCCTCTGTGCGCGCAGACAGGCTTGTTCCAGGGCAGTCCGCTGCCTGCAAGGCTTGCTTCTGGCCCTCCCTCCTTCCCCACGCGGCCTCCTAGCATGCAGCAGGTGGCCACCTGCCAGGCAGGGACGGCTGTCAGGTCGGAGGGCACAGGGCACAGCACCGCCTGACTGGGTCCCCACACACCCTGCCTGTCTCGCTTCGCCACTAATCCTGATATGCGCTCTGCTGACAACTCACGTGCTTTCGGCTTGAGCGGCACGTTTTGTCTGACGCAGAATCACGTTTCGGGGAGAGAGTGACGGTCTGCCCTGTGCCAGAAAGGAGCCGGTGAGAACTCTAAAGTCGTACTGAAGCCTGGTTGATCCTTAAAGCTCCTTTCTGGCCGTTGCCGCCAACAAGCCTTTGGGTTTGAGAGGCAGAAACGGAATATCCCAGCCAACTTCTACCTTACATCAAGTTTGTGTGTCTTTCTCGGTGAGGACTGCAGAGTTGCTGATGTTTATGAAGCACCTACCATGGACCTAGCATCGTGCTAGGCGTTTTCTCTGCCTTTTCTGGCTGAGTCCTTTCCCTGCCGTGGTGTTTATCACCTCTGTTTCATGAGGGATGGAACGGAGTCTGAAAGTTAGAAGCAAACCCAAATCCCTTGCCTGTGTTTCAGGGGTCTCCCCGTGCCCACGTCTCCGACTTTGTTTCCTCTCTGTCTCTTCCTCCCTCTCGCCATGCTGAATGCTTTTCACTTTATAAAGGTATTAGGTATTCGGTCCTTTTCTGCCCCGGGACCTTTGCACTTGCTATTTGCACCACCTGGAACCCTCCGTCTTCCCGCTGTACACTGGTGACCTGTGCTTTTCCTACCGTTTCAGCAACTTCACCTCTACCTTGGGACCTACCTTGACCACCTGAGTAATGACAGTTCTGTCACCCTTTATCACCCTGGAGAGTTTTCCACATTCTGAAGTTAGCCTGCTTCTCTTGGCTTTCATTTGTCTACAGGAATATTTCTCAAAACAAGAGCAGGTACCCTCCCTCTCTCTCTCTCTCTCTCTCTCTCTCTCACTTCTCTTTTGTTAACACTTGACACGGGTAGGCACTCAGCAGATCCGTGTTGCACATCTAAGTAAACACCTGTTGCATACAGTTTGGCTCTGTTCTAGGCACTGACGATACTGCAGTGAACAAAACAAATAAAGAGTTCCATCCTAGGAGGGAAAGACAGTTGTTAACAAAAGAATTAATAAATAATATCTCAGAGGGTGATGCACAGAAGGTAGGTAATGGTGTTGGGGTAAGATGAGCTGCTCTCAGATAAGGCCCATCTGACAGGGTGATATTTTCCAGAGAGATCTGGATAAAGTAAAGGAGAAAGTTATGCAGATGTCTGGGGAGAAAGTATTCCAGAAAGAAGGAACAGCCAGTGCAAAGGTCCTGGGGCAGAGGCACACGGGTGAGTTTGAAACCGAGAGAGCATGGCTGGTGTGGAAGGGGTACAGGTAGAGTCAGAGAGGAAGGAAAGGAGGGGCTGGTTCACGCAAGGACTTCTGTGTCTTGCTAAAAATTCCAGCCTTTACTGTGAATGCAGTAGGAAGCCATTGGAGAGCTTTGAGCTCAGGGGAGATCTGGATACATGAATAAAATCGCACAGCTTGAAATCAATAAAGCAAGGAGAGAAACTGGGCTCTCTGAGTCCACAATCTGCCCCCACCCGAAAATACTGCAGCTGTATCTACCCCTGCCCGTGTGCTCGCTCTCTCTCTCCCCCTCTCCCTCTGTCTCCTCTGTGCACTTTAGCATCAAGGCAAGTCCCATCCCTCTCGGGGGGCCTGGTGTTGGTAGCTTAGCCTGGAGCTGGTGGCAGGGTTTGCTTTGGGGTTTCTTTTTCCTGTTTGTGAGGAGCATCGGGCCCCCCCCCCCTTGCAGCCAGTGGTCCCCTGCCCAGGCGACTCAGGCCAGCTTCCGGCTGATCACAGAGTGGGGCCCAGGTTGCGTCAGCAAAAGCACAGCCTGGCTGAAGCAATGCTCGCAGTGTCCTGTCCCTCCCTGCGTGTGACGCCCTGCAGCCTGGCACGGGGCCAGTTGTGAGTAAACTGGGCCCAGGGCTCCCGTAGGTGTTTTCTATTCACACGGCAGCTGCTTTCAGTACTGAGCCATGAACCTGATCTCTCTGCATTGTCAGTCAGCTCTCTCCCCGTGGGTGCCGAGGGGGAAAGAGACCCGCCGGGCTCCGCGGTAGAACTCCCTCCCAGACGCCCACCCGGCTCCTTGCGTGCTAATTACCAGACAGCACAGCAAACACTTTGCCTATTATATTAGTGAGAACTTGGAGTTTCAAGGGATGGGAAAGCCAGTTGGTTTAAATCAAAAAGATTCATTTGGGGAGCTGGGGGGGAGTCCCTAGCTCCAAAGGCCAGGGAAGCCTCGGCTTTGGCCAAGTGGAATGTAATGACTCAAAAGGTATCATCAGAAGTAGGCTTTATTCTTTCCCTCTCTGCTTTCTTCTGAATGCATCTCTCTCAGGATGTAGCAAGGTGTCAAATAAGGTTCCATCTCAACACTTGGGTAACTCCAGAATTACTCTTTCGCATTTCGAACGACATCTCAGAACGGAGTCTCCTTGGCTCAGATTGGTTCACATGCCCAGACCCAAAGCAATCGTGTTGTCCAGGGCAGTGCAGTGCCCTGATTGGCCACCGGGTCATGGGTTCAGCCTTGAACCCAGCCTAGGAGTTAGTCCATGTAACTCTTGAGGACCCACAGCGGAAAAGAGGCAGTATCTCAAGGAAGATCGGGGTCAGATGACCAGACGCCAGGTAGGCAGATGCCAACTTTCATGCATTCTCTTCGTTAATCTTCTGAGAACCCTGGGGCATAGTGATGATCCCATTCTGCAGAGGAGGAAGGTGAGGCCCCGAGGGGTTAAATCAGCCGAAAATCTACAGCTATTCAGTGGGAGAGCCGGGATCTGAATGGATACGAATTTGTCTTTCTCCTCAGTGCATGTCCAGTGCATGTCTTACACTTGAGAGAGGAGGACGAATGTTCAAATAGGGTCAAGATGATCCTCGAAACCCACGGCCCTAAAGCAGCCCACCGGCATTTGTTCATTTTAAAAAAAAAAAAATATCAGTTCCTTTGATGCACTTTAGGTGAAGTCGGAAACCAGTTTTCCAGGTTATCTGATTACAAGAGTGACTCACTCTTAGCAAGTACAGAGAGGAATGTTCTGAAATTATCCTGGAAGGAAATCAGCGTCTCCTGCATGGTGGCATGTTACCCACATGTAGGGAAAATCCATATGCCCACAGTATTTCTTATATAAATGTGTGGAGGCGTGTTTAAAAAGCATGTATATTCATATTCTCTGTGTGTATGTGTATAAATCCAGATATTTATCCCTCTGCTAGGTTCAGACGCATCCAGCGGCTCACACATTAATTACAGTCTCCTTGGTGAGGAGAAATATTTTCCCTTCGATCATGTTCATTTTATGATCGTTGGAAGGTCATCTCTGTAGCAGTCACTAAACTCCTCTGGCATCACAAATGTTCTGTAATTGCTAGATTGTGCGCACATTTCGGCTTTACTTTTGTGAACCTCCCTTGATTTTTATTAGGAACAACGATAATTAATTGCAGTGCGCGGGGCATGTATATAATGTCAACAAATTCCACAGCAAGGCTTTGAAGGAGATACTTCTGTTCTCCTTATTGTTACAGAGGAGGAGAGCAAGGGTCAAACAGTCTGCCTGATGATGTGGACTTGGGACTCAGACTTAGGTTTCTGTTACTTTCACGCAGAGTTTCTCAACTTCAGAACTGTTGCCTTTTAGCCAAGATATTCCCTACTGTGCTATTATGGAAGTTCAGAAGGGGGAAAAAAAAACATCGGAACATCGCGTTTCCAAGGCTGACAAGGAGGGTATACAGCTATTAGGTGTCTGATGGAAAACCTCCAGAAATCTATCAGTATTTTAGGTGCATATGTTTCGATCCAACAATTCCTCTAGAAAGGCTGGTTAACAAAGTGTGCAAGGATGTCAAGTGTAAAAATATTCGACACGGTGTTGTTTATTGTAGGGAAGTTGGGAATACCTCAACATCCATCAGTGAGAAGGTAGTTCAGTGAATTCGGGTACATGAATCCTGTGGACTAGTGTTAGTATTTCCTTAAAAGTATGCAGAAGCTCTAAATGCGCACACAGGAAAAGGTAAAGAAGATATATTTTAAATGAAAAGTAAATTGCCAAGGATTGCACAATCCGATCTTGGGGGGGAAACGCTCAGCCTGTGTGTCCACGGGAGGTGGAGTCAGGTGAGTGTATGATGTTGGATTCTACCTAGAAAATTGCTGGAACGATATCAACCAAACTGATAAGACTGATTACTTTTGGGACATTCTTATTCTGGGGGCGAGGCACGTCCAATTAGAGTTTGTACTATATACTTGATACTGTGGCTCTCGACAGGGGGTGGTTGTGTCCTTCAGGGTGCATTTGGCAACGTCTAGATACATTTTTGGCAATGTCTGGGCACATTTGGGGGAGCTGGGCAGTTGTGCTGGCTTCTAGTGGGTAGAACCAACAATACTGTTAAACATTCCCCGATGCACAGGACGTACACATCCATACAAAGGATGTCCCGCCCCAAATGTCGATAGTGCCAGGATTGAGAAACCCATTTGACACCCTAGCTGAGTGTTTAAGTTTTTGTTACAATGAGTATCCATTAATCTTCTTCTTTTAAAAACCATCTGCAGGGGCACCTGGGTGGCTCAGTCGGGGTAAGCGTCCAACTCTTGATTTCAGCTCAGGTCATGATCTCACAATACGTGAGATCAAGCCCCGCATCAGGCTCCCATCGGGGTAAGCGTCCAACTCTTGATTTCAGCTCAGGTCATGATCTCACAGTACGTGAGATCAAGCCCCGCATCAGGCTCCCACTCATGCTTGCCCCTCTCTCTCTCTCTCTCTCTCTCTCTCTCTCATTCTCTCTCTCTCTCTCTCTCTCACACACACACACACACACACACACACACACACACACACAGAAATAAATAAATAAACATAAAGAAAAGTAAAGAAAGGACTGCAAAACAAACTCTCAGTTCTGATACTTGTATAGAAACATTGTTGGTGGTACCTTTAAAAATCAAATCAGAGAAACAATTTTAACATCAATAGTTTTGCCATATGAACATTACATACTGTTTCTTGCATTAGCAGAACAAATCTTCTTTATTTAAACATAGCATTTCTCTATATTTGTCTTTCAAAAGTTTACAGTTGTCTTTAAGCAAAGTGATCTAATAATATTTGTCCCATTTCACAGATTAGAAAACTAAGAACTGGGCAAGGCTCACTGTTTATACAGCCAGTTGTTACCAGTTAGAACCTTGGTAAATAATTTTAATAGTTTCTGGGAATATTAAATTGCCTGATCTCAAATTGCCTGTGGTTTTGCTTGAAACTAAAGGTAAAAATCACTATGATTATTTCCACTTCTTTAATTGTGAAACAAAGCAAGTTTTCTTTTTTTTTAATTGTTTTTCTTAATGTTTATTTTTGAGAGAGAGAGAGAGAGACAGAGTACAAGTGGGAGTGGGGCAGAGAGAGAGGGGGACACAGAATCGGAAGCAGGCTGCAGGCTCTGCGCTGTCAGCACAGAGCCCGATGCGGGGCTTGAACCCACGAACTGCTCATGACCTGAGCAGAAGTCGGATGCTTAATCTACTGAGCCGCTCAGGTGCCCCTGAAATAAAGCAAGTTTTCCAAGTAATCCTTCCTTCTCTAGGAACCGAGTTTGTGCCCCGTCATTTCTTCCTCCAGATGGAAATACTTTTTTTTTTTTCCCATAGAGCATTAACATTTCAATTTGGAGATAAAACATCTCTTCTCTCATTTTCTGCTCTATACTGTAGCCGTGGTGGGGTGTCTTTTGACACATTAAATTTCTGAGTTCAGAGATGATCCCGAGTGTGACTGGGGAGGTGACAAGCTTTGAGTGAGGTTTCTAATAAGGAGGACAGGTGTACTGTAAAAGCTTCCATGGTCTTCATGAAACCCGTAACTCTCACTCAGCGAGACCCTGGCTATGACTAACAGCGTGCCCGCGGCTCTAGGACAGAGTGTTGTTGCTGACCCAAGGACCAAGCCCTTGACATTGGCTCTGCCTTAAGAAACTGCGTCCCAACTCTGAAGTGTAAGACACAGAGTTCTTCTACGTCTGTGAGCCACCACAACCTTTAGGGATGGACACTGGCCTGCTGATATGTGTTTGTTTGAACTCTACTCTTTGGAAATTAATTCCTGTATTTGTCAGGAGACAATAGGTTGTGCTGCGGTAAGGTACGCTCCCCAAACTTAAACAGCTTAAAATGACAAGGATTTATTTCTCTCTCCTGGTACCTGTGCATCGTGGGTCAGCCGAGGGCCCGGCTCTGTTCTCATCGAGGACTCAAGCGGACTAGAGCAGTCACCGTCCAGCATGGTCAGCACCTGCCCTTGTGACAGAGAGAAAGGGAGCATGTTGAATCACACCCTGACTCTCAAAGTGACGTGGACCACTCCTGATCACATTTCTTGTGGCCTTGCCTGACTTCAGAGAGCTGGGGGAGTGCAAACATCAAACGGAAAAGAGACACTGGAAATTTGTGGAGGGTTCTAATGATTTCCACAGTCCCCAAGAAGTCATGTACAAATCTGAATTTCTGGATTCTTTGGCGAAATGCGGGATGTCACAACATCAGACCTGCACAGCCGTGTGGCAATAGTTGGGGGGAGGGCGAGGCACCGGGGAGCAGCCACTCTGTTTAGATGAGGCATCTGTGTGCCAGCTGGTGGGCCCTGTGAACCCTGTTCCGCTCACCCAAGGCATCTGCTCGGTCCCTGTAGGAATTTGAGTCCATCCAGCCTGGCGGTGCCAGTTCAGCTGTGGAGGTAGACAGCCTGGTTTTGAATCCAGGAGAAACGCTTTCATGGCTGTGTAACCACAGCCCAGTGATTTGACTCTCTGTGCCTCAGGTCACGTGGGAGCAAGTAGCATTGGGAAATGGGGACGTGGTATTAATAGCAATGAAGTAGTAACCTCAGCGGCCGTGGGGAGGAATAAATGGGAAAATCCACGTAAAGCACTTAATTTAGTGTCTAGGATAGAGATAACGCAGCTGCCATCTCGTCCTTGTTGGTCAACGTCATCGTCATCTTTCCAAAGTGCAACCTTCCCTTTACCTTTAACTTGGGGGAAAAGTGGGGTTGCCAGATAAATGCTGCTGGCGGGTGAATATTGACCAGCTCCCCTCTTTGTTCCGTGTCTGTTTCCTGTCGTGTAATCAGCAGGGTCGGACCAGGAGCTTTCTGAGGTCCCTTCCAGTGCTGACATTCTGTGATTCCAAGACACAAGGAGGGCCCCCAGATCCCTTCTCGAGCTTTCAAAGCATTCCCGATGTATGCTTTAGTGTGGGTCTGGAGAGTGTATCTGTCAAAGGGGCTGCAGGCAGGGGAGAGACGTTAAGCCAAGCTATGAAGCAAGCATGGGAACAGATTTAACCACAAGCTCTGGCCTTGAACCCATCCAGGGGACGCTGACATGAGCCAACTGTGCATATCTGCTGCTGAACCTTCCCAGGAAGGGATGCTCCAGGACCTTCCACGGGCCTTATGATCTCTGCCACTGACTTCAGTCACCATCTGGACCGGTCCTTTCTTTCACGGCACTTGGTAGAGAGCAGAAGGACCCCAGCCCATGCCGAACGTTAGGGCTTTATTATTTTTGTTCCGCAGCCTGGCCCGGCCTGTGAACGATGCCGTGTGATGACAGAGGTATTATCACCCCGAGCGAAAATATTCACCCATGACGAGACAATGAAAGCACTTGCCACAGGTTTGTGTGGTGAATGCAGAGGAAGCAAACTCCTCATTTTCCGGTCAATATTCTTCTCCGATTCATTGAGATTTCTGCAAAGGAGTAGGTGCTTGATTCAAAACACCTGGAGGCTCAGCTTGGGCCGTGGAGAGGATACCGGCCGGGAGTTCACGCTCTGGAATCCGACAGCCTCTGCCCCTGAGCGCTGACCCCAAGCCAGTTCTGTGTCCTCACGGAACCCCGGTTCCTTCGTCTGCAAGGTGGAGACAGTCACGCGGACCTCACGGAGTTGGGGAAGTCGACTGACAGAAGCCACACTGTGTATCTCCTGAAGGGTCTAGCACATCAGCCCTCAACACGTGGCGAGAACGAGGTGGCTTAAATGTGACCCTCCCGTAAATCATCCCTGCAGAGTCACTGAGGGCGGACCGTCTCGAGACTAAGCACGTGTGAGTGAAGACGCTGGAAGGTGGCTGCGGTACGCAGGATGGCTCGTGCCCCACAGAAAGGGGCCTGAGAAAACACAACCCCAGTGTTCCAAGGGCCTCCTACTTGCATCAGGAGGAATTTGAAAGTGTCGCGTGAGATCTCCTGAGTTTTCAGCATTGACCAGTGTACGAAACCACATACCTGTTTGGGTCCACTAGAAAGAGACGTCCTCCAATGCCTCATATCCCCCCAAAGTAACAATGAGTTTAGCAAGGTAGGATTTTGCCCCACGTGAAAGTGCAGGTAGGTGGTCGGGAGCTAGCGGGGCACACGCCTCGATGCCAGGTGCCCGTGACCTTCTATCGTACTGCCCTGCCACCTCAGCGGGAGGCTTCCTTCTCACGGTCCAGGATGGCTGCTGCGGCGCCTGCCATCGTGTGCCTCTTCCGAGCAGCCAGAAAGGGAGAAGCGGAGGGCACGCCCCCTCTCTTTAAATACACAACCTGGAAATCACGCCCATCACTTTCACTCACTCGCCTTGGGCTAGTATGTTGTCATATGGCTACACCTACCCTACAGAAAGGCTGAGAAGCATAGTCTTTATTCTGGGTGACCAAATACTCAACCAAGAATCAGGAGATCTACAACACAATGGAAAGAGGAACGGAGCCACAAGTAATTTGAATTAAGATTTTTTTCTTTAATGTTTATTTTTGAGAGAGACAGAGAGAAAGAGACAGAGTGCGAGCAGGGGAGGGGCAGAGAGAGAGGGAGACACAGAATCCGAAGCAGGCTCCAGGCTTCGAGCCGTCAGCCCAGAGCCCGACGCGGGGCTCGAACTCCTGAGAACTGCCGGACCAATCGTGACCTGAGCTGAAATCAAGAGTTGGAGGCTCAACTGACTGAGCCACCCAGGTGCCCCTAATCTGGATCTTTTTAAACGTTAGGACCACCAAGCAAACCATGCCTCGGGAGCATTCTGGAACACAGAAAGAACCATTCTCTGCTGAGGAGGTGATAAGAGTGCGTCCAAATAAAATAACTTTCCTATTAAAATGATTCTCGGCGTCAAGATCAAAATAGGCTCCAGGTCTTGAGTACCTACTATGAGTCGGATGCAGTGTTAGGTGCTAAACATGTGGCCCTTGCCCCGGCGCTGCAAACAACCCCGCAAGCCGGGTGCTGTCCTCGCCGTCGACCACAGGAACGAGGGCAGAAGTGACCTGACCACGTGCGTGTGGTTGGTAAGCGGCGGGGTGGGGATTTCGTGTCGAACCCCTCAGACGCCAGCCTCCCTCTGTGCTGAGCCCAGTTCAACACTCCCCCCACTGCTGCACAGCTCTGTTTGCCCTGCACCCTGTTCGGAGAAGGAGCCTTGTCACAGCAGCACCACAGCCCCGAGCCCGGGTTCCAGAAGGTCAAAGACGACCCCGGACCTTTCTCCTGTTCTTTGATCTTCACAAGTCGCAGCGGAATTTCTTCACCAGTCTTCTGCGATCTTCACAAGTCACAGAAATTTCTATTTCACAGAGGAGAGAGAGAGGGGGGAGCAAAATAATGAGTCTTAGCTGCTTTGCTTTTCTTCAAAATCACGACTCCCTGTTTCCGTGGTATGTCTAGAAGGCATTCGCCTCTCATCTCTCGCCCGGGAGCTGGCGATCTGCTCCACGCTGCCCCTCACTTGCCTCCCTGGGCACACCCGCCCCGTGCGATCCATCATCGCTGCCCTCACCCCGCTTCCCATCAAGGGGGCCCGGGAAAACCGCCTCCCGCTCGACACCTACCCCCGGCTCTTTGATTTGCCACACGTGGGCAGAGGGAAGTTTCCGGTGAATGAGCTCAGAGCCTCTCCCCCCGGGGCCCCACGCAACGCCTCAGCCAGCAGCAGTCCGGGACGAGAAGGCCCGGGCCGGGCTCTTTGTAAACAGTCAGCGAAGGGTTTCTAGTTCGAGCTCCCCTTGCTGAAGACGCTTTGCTTTCTGCCCCGTTCTGTATGCGCTCTGCGGGATGGGGCCTCCCCTGGCTGTTTCGTGCACACCTCCAGCCACCTGCTGGGCTTGCATTCACTGCACACTTCCCTTCCGCGTTATCAGGTGGCCGCACTCAAACAACCTCTGCACATCTTTCATGGAAAGAAAGTAGGTCAGGGATTCACTGGGCTGGCCGGTCGACCGGGGTGGGATTTCTCTCATCCTTCACGCTGTTGACATGTGGGGCTGCGTCATTCTCCGTCGTGGGGGCCTCCCTGTGCATGCCGGGATGCCCAGCAGCGTCCCAGCTTCTACCCACCGGATGCCTTAGGGGCATTCGTGCAGGTGCGCAGAGGGGGTAGGACCGTGGGCACCACTCACTCCCTGGCTTTACGCTGGGATGGCATGGAATGTGTCATCATGTCTCTGAGACTTCCTTTCCGTGCCTACGAAATGGACTCGATATTCATGAAGTCGTTGGTAGTGTCCCAGGACATAATGTCTGGGAAATGCTCAGCACAGACCTGGACCCCTGGTGAATGGGAGGAAACAAAAGCTAGCTTTTAACCGTGAGGATGGCCCCTTGGGCCTCCATCCTGACTCAGATTTTGTGCTCTGTTAGCATTAAGCTCTCCGCTTCGTGCAGCAGGCTCTGATCGCGCCCCCATATTCTTGCTCAGGTGGTCCCTCCATTTCTCACTGCCAACCCCCTTCTCTTCGTGGTTAACCCCGACCTCTTCCACCTTCAAGCTCAGTTCAGAGGTCACCTCCTCCAGGGAACCCTTCATGATTGCTTCCTCCCTGCCCCCAAGCTGGGCCACGTCCCATCCTCAGTGACTGAGGAAGTCCCAGGCTATCTCTAATTGCACTCCTCAGTCATTTTGTTTTTATATTTATTTATTTTTATGTGTTTTAACAGTCTCGCTCAGTCGTTTTAAACATTTGGCCAGCTCCACCAGTCGTGTCCTCCATAAAGGCAGGTATCGTATGCATCTCTCAGTATCTGGGGGCCCAGCTTAGGATGATAGGTCAACATTGCTCAAACATCTAGCAAAATGGACAAGGGAAGGAGAGGTGTAAGGAATGAGGGAAGAAGAAAGAATTGAGTGAGGGACACCCAGAGAGCAGTACCTTGCAAAAAAGAAGGGTTTGGATCAATTGGTACCTGCTGTATTTTATTTTATTTTATTTTATTTTATTTTATTTTATTTTATTTTATTTTATTTTATTTTATTTCATTTCATTTCATTTCATTTCATTTCATTTTATTTTATTTCATTTCATTTTATTTTATTTCATTTCATTTTATTTTATTTATTTTATTTTATTTTACTTATTTTATTTATTTTATTTATTTTATTTTATTTTATTTTATTTTATTTTATTTTATTTCATTTCATTTCATTTCATTTCATTTTATTTTATTTCATTTTATTTTATTTTATTTCATTTCATTTTATTTTATTTATTTTATTTTATTTTACTTATTTTATTTATTTTATTTATTTTATTTTATTTTATTTTATTTTATTTTATTTTATTTTATTTCATTTCATTTCATTTCATTTCATTTTATTTTATTTTATTTCATTTCATTTTATTTTATTTCATTTCATTTTATTTTATTTATTTTATTTTATTTTACTTATTTTATTTATTTTATTTATTTTATTTTATTTTATTTTATTTTATTTTATTTTATTTCATTTCATTTCATTTCATTTCATTTTATTTTATTTCATTTCATTTCATTTCATTTCATTTTATTTTATTTATTTTATTTTATTTTACTTATTTTATTTATTTTATTTATTTTATTTTATTTATTAATTTTATTTTATTTTATTTTATTATTTTATTTTATTTTGGTATATTTTCTTGTTCTGAATACAGTGGTTATTTTGCGTGACACCTTTACCAACCAGTGAGCAGCCCCAAGTCTGCAGAGGAAGACACCTTTCTTTCTCCAGGGCGAGCTCTTCGCAAATAAAGCATCTGATCCACTGCAGTCATCCGATAAAAGACTGACAGTCTGTCCCTGCTTTCCAAGCTTTCTCTTGATTGTGTCCGTTCACTCAACAAATATTTACTGAGTTCCTGACTCAAGGGTGAAACGACCAAGGTCCTGGCTGTCACGGAGCTCACTTTCTCATTGAGGAGACATTATACGTAAACATGGAGATACGGGATACGAAGGACGAGAGAGCAGGGGACAGAGAGGGTTGGCTGAGTGGGTTGCTGTTTAAAATGGGTTGTCCAGGCAGGGTCTTGCTCGGATAAACACCATTTGAAAAGAGAGCTGAAAGAATGAAAGAAGTGAACATTAGGATCTTCCCAGGTGATCCGTTTCAAATCCCCCCCCCCCTTTTTTTTTAATGTTTATTTTTGAGAGAGAGAAAGAATGGGGGAGGGGCAGAGAGAGAGGGAGACAGAGGATCCAAGGTGGGCTCTTCCCTGACGGCAGAGAGCCCGATGGGGGAGCGCGAACTCGCCAACCGTGAGATCTTGACCTGAGCTGAAGTCGGACGCTTCACCGACTGAGCCACCCAGGCGCCCCAAGTTGTACGTCCTTTAACTGGTAGTTCTTGATGTGCTGCCTGCCAGCTTCAGAGAACTTGCAGAAAAGAATGAATTACTTGCGCACTGCCTATGTCAGCATGTACCAGAGTATTCCCACGCCCCTTGGCATGTTTGCGGAAGTCACCTAGAATAACACAAAGTCTGTAGACATCGGAGGAACAGATAAACATCACTTACCATCTTCGTATAGTGCAGACCCTTCAGATCCTTTGTGGGGCAACCCTGCGAACCTCCAAGTGGGAACCAGAGACCTTACCCAAGAAGCATATTCTAGGACTTGTGTTTGGAGGAGTGTATTTTGGTGAACACAGTTTTGGAATGGGTACCAAATTTAAAGAAATATCCTTTCCTTATTACGATGTCTGGAAGACAAAACAGAACAAACCTCATACTATTGGCAATCACCAGCTGTACTTCCCTCAGCCCAGCCCTAGGCAACCACTAATCTAGTCTCCATCTCTGTGGATTTACCTATTTGGGACGTTTCATATCCGTGGAATCGTAGAATACGTAATCCTTTGTTTCTGGCCTCATTCATTTAGCTGATGGTTGCAAGGTTCATCCATGCTGTGGCATGGACTTTATGACTTTTGACTGCCAAATGGTACTCCATTGTATGGATGTGCCACGTTTTATTTATTCATCTGTTTGTCCATTAATGAGTGGACAATTGGGTTCTATTACTGTAGAATAGTAGTTTTGTTTCCTGCCTTTTGACTCTGCAAAGGTCTAGCCTGTTACGTTCAGAATTTTCCTTTCCTCTACCAAGGGCAGGCCAGCCCCTCTGTAAAAAGTGTAGCTCAGGGGCGCCGGGTGGCTCAGTCCTTTGCACATCCGACTCCTGATTTTCGGCTCAGGTCATGATCCCAGGGTCATGGGATTGAGTTCCACGGTTAGCACGGAGCTTGCTTGAAATGCTCTTTCTCTCCCTCTTCCCCTCTCCCCCGCTCACACTCTCTCTCTAAAATAAAAAAAGTAAAAATTAAAATTAAAATGTAGCTCAGAGAACGGGAAATCAATAGGAGGGGTAACAACAACCGATTACAGAATGAGAAAGGAAATTTTAACGTTTATTTATTTTTGGGACAGAGAGAGACAGAGCATGAACGGGGGAGGGGCAGAGAGAGAGGGAGACACAGAATCGGAAACATGCTCCAGGCTCCGAGCCGTCAGCCCAGAGCCCGACGCGGGGCTCGAACTCCCGTACCGCGAGATGGTGACCTGGCTGAAGTCGGACGCTTAACCGACTGCGCCACCCAGGCACCCCATGAGAAAGGAAATTTTAAAAGACTCTTTGGAAATAGCGCATACATAAAACATCTCTGAACTATCTGCTAATGCAGGAGTCACCCTTCGATGCAAGAGATCTGTGCCGAAGTGAAAGTCTGTTCAGGCTTTGATGAATTTCCACATTAGTGGCAAATCTCTCACTCCAGTGTCTGTGAAAGCTGCCACATTTGTCCTGTGCTGCCCAGTGGCCACGACTCAAATGCCCTTTGAGGGGAAGGCCGCTCTAATTGATGACGGAACCCTAACTGAGCTGAGAGTGTTTTGTGCGACACAGTTCTTGGCCACGTGTCCAATGGCATTTTGATTTTATTGAATGCCAGGTTAAAAGATCCTTAGGGCTTTGGGCAACGTATCTCCTTGCCCTGGACATTGAAAAGGCACTGAGGTCAGATCAGGTGTGAACCGAGGCAAAGCTTATCACGAGGCGGCCAGCAACTGTTGGAAAGCTCTGGCACGGGGGCAATTCTCTTATTATCTGAGCCACCTGACAGACCCCCTTCTCGCTCATATTTCCCATATACGCAGCTGCCGTCCAACTTTGTTACAAAGAAAGTAGAGAAACTTGTCATTTGTTTGATCATCGGCATGGTGTAAGAATTTGCCTGTCACTTGTTTAGGATAATGGCTGAATTCTTCAGTTTTCAATTGATGCTTGGCAGTTTGGATGTGTTAGATTGCTCGCAAGCAACTGAGAGAAATCCACACATTCTATCCATTGTCAAGCTCATTTAGCAGATTATTCTAAGACTAAAGGAAAGGAAGATAGCTCGGGCTATGAGTCTTTTAAGAAAACATTACAGAGTGTGAACAAAAGCAAATCTACAGAACTTTAAAATGTCAGAGAACTTAGAAATCCTTCAGTTTGAAGGGTTTGAAAACTCATATGCCCATAGAATCCAGACAGGTAGTTTAAAAAAAAATGAAAAAAGAAAACCAGCTGAGAGAGAGAGGGGGGCTCTTGTAACAGCCCTAGGAAGGGCTTTGACCTTTGCTTACTGATCATGTGTTTTCATGCAATTTGCAAAAATAAGGTATTTAACTTTAGTTGGTTAATAGGGCTGTAGTTTCCCTCTCTGACGTGCCCTCCATCATACCTGCCCTCACATTGGATGTTAGATAGCACTGGACTCATCCCAGGAATTTGGTGCTCATGGGCGTTGGCCACTCTTTATTTGTATTTTCGCCTACGGTGTCAGAGATGCTGGAAACATGGTATAGTCATAATTTCGTATCTTTTTTTTCTTAAAGAAGAGCTTTTATAAAGGGTGTAGAAGCTCCAGGATTCACCAAGGCAGTAAGCGAGATAGTCACTATGGCAAAGTGGAAGTCCCTACTAGTCTAGAAGAAGAGGTTTTGCTGAGCTCCAGACAATTACCAGGTGGGGATTCAAGGGTGCAGTGTCGTTACCAGGTGAGGATTCAAGGGTGCAGGGTGGCCAGTTCCCTCAAGTAGACATTCAGATTTTTCACATCAAATCTAAATGTTGGTAACCAACCAAACAAAGCTAATCAGAAGGCCAAATTTGATCTGTGGGCTCAGTTCTCAGCCCTTGTTATCTAGGATGGAAAAGCTAAATGACCGGATAAGCCATCTATCCATACCATTGTCTTCCAAAGCTTTTACAAGAAAATATCAGCCTAGGTTTTAAATTTTTTAAAAATCATCCAGCTAGTATTCACTGAGTGCTAATGTGCATTGTACATAGATCTGAGTTTTCCCTAAGTTTAGCTCTTGACTAATGGTGTCCCAAGTAGCCCAATCCAGATTTAGAGTTAGAACACCATAGGGCACCTGGGCGGCCCAGTCGGCTGAGCCACCGCCTTCGGCTCAGGTCATGATCTCCGGTTTGTGAGTTCGAGCCCCACGTCGGGCTCCATGATGGCAGCTCAGAGCCTGGAGCCTGCTTCCAATTCTGTGTCTTCCTCTCTCTCTGCCCCTCCCCCTGCTTGAAGACTGCCTCTCTCTCTCCCTCTCTCAAAAATAAATAGACATTTAAAAAACAAAACACAAAACCACCAGGACTCAAGGTGAACCAGGACACCAAAGACAATTGACTGAAATCTGCAATAATTCAAACAAGGTGTTCCAGATCCTTGTTAAAAGAAAAGAAATCTTCAAAATATGCTGTGGGGTTTTCTATCTCTGGGCTCATTATTGTAGTCCTGATGTTACCTTTGCATGAACTTTGGGTGATTTAAAGTATTTGGAGGTATTAAAACTGTCCCTCTTATTACTCCTCCTCACCTTGAATGTTTGTGTCCATTTTCTCCACTGCCTCCAATGCTTTTTCTCTAGATATTTGCATGTCTGGGCCCTTCTCATCATTGAGACCTCAACTGACATCGCACTGCCTTAGAAAACCTTTCCGGAACATGTTAGCTACATTAAACAGACCCCCAGCTCTCTACCCCAGGGTGTGGTAAATGACAACCAGTGGGCCAAATTTAGCCTGCTGCTTGTTTCATAAATAAAGTTTTATTGGCACACACCCACACTCATTTGCTTCCATGTTACATATGGCCACTTTTCTGTTACACCCAGAGACTTGAATAGTTGTGACAGAAACCGTGTGACCTGGAAATCCCAAAATCTAGCCCTTTATGGAAAATGTTTGCCAAGCTGAGACTTTCCTCTGGCTGTGCTTTATCTCCCTCACATTATGATTAGTATCTGAAAGTATTTATTTTTGTGTTGCTTGTTTGTTTCTGACTTACACCATTCGAATGTAAGTTTCCTAAGGGCTATTTTTCCCTGTGCCTAGAACATAGTAAGGACACAATATATATTTTGGTTGAGTACGTTGAGTGAATTCCATACTTTGCCTTTCTGTCAGTGCAGAGAAGTCTCCCTGAGCTGTGATATACAGGGGTACTGAAGCTGCTGTTCCTGTTCAGTATAATCAGGGGGAAATCGTGTAAATTGTTTTGGTTTTGGTTGAGTAAACTAGACAAACCAATACACCAAGAGAGATGAGGCCTAAGTATTATATTCTACAATGTCGTCTCTTGAACCTAATGAGAAAAAGCCAAGATGTGAAATCATCATGGCGTCACGATCGTATGTGCGTGTCCTACCATGCCAATGCCATTAACAAGGGCTAACTCTGCTTGGCCAAGTAAAGACAGGCTATTCATTCAATGCATTTTTAAGTCACCAAACGTTGTGGGTTAACCCTGTTTAACCAAAGGAATACGTTTCTTTTTCTAAAGTCTCAACATAAACAAAGAAAGTTGGCTTTGTTTTTCTCCGCTTGATTGTGTTACCCTGTCCCATTCCACCTATGCAAACCACAGCATGTGCCTCGCCATTGGTTACCCACTCCATGTCCTTGTCACCTGATGCATTTTATTTGCTGGAAATAAACGTCCACAGTCCATCTAATTCCACATCTCCCTTCACCTTGACATACTTCAGAACTGCTTGTGTCCACTCTTCTTTCTCATGGGCCTGACCTTCATTGCTTCAGATCTCTTGCATGCAAGGATTTATTTAATGGCTTCGTGTCTATTGGCCTTTTCTGTCCTCCTTCTTGACAGAAGGACCATTTCATACCCATCTTTATATTTCCTTCTGCTACCCAGTTTGGGTTCGGCCTAGACTGGGTCTTGAGTAAGTGCCAGGTCCTCAGCATGATGCTTGCAGTTATGTTGGACAAAAATCACAATCTAGAACTCCCAAGAGTTCTAGAACCTTACTTTGGAAGGCCCCACACCGTATAGAAATAAGCCCGTTAAAATGCACTCACTTGCCACATTAAGTATGATTTATTTCTTTTAAAGAATACAATGGCAATTCATTTGCTTTTGGAATTATTATTGATTGCAACTTTAAGTTTTATTTTCCTATGTTTCAACCAGTGCGTGTTTGGTTAGATCTCCAAGGATTTCAAAGCCCTCGAATTTTTCAGAGGCCCTTGAGAAGCTAGTACAACGTACTCTGCCTCAAATTCCTAATGTATAAAACATCCCTGCACCCATTCAGATACAATGGTCAACACAACAGATGTGTTTCTTGTCCAAAGGGACTCTAGGGTCCAGCAGGTGTGAGAGTCAGGTACACAAGTGGGAGATTATGAGAAGGCCCACTTTGGAGGAAGGGCAGATTTAAGTGAAACAAGATTTAAGGCAAAAATGGGAGTGGGGAACAGGCATCAGGAAAGGCCTCCCTGGAAGTGATAAGGTCTTAGATGAGCCATTAAGGGTGAGACCTTATGGCCAGTTTCCCCCCCAGCTAGCCTTGATAAACTCACCGTACAAACTAATTCACCTGAGGTCACGACAGGCTAATAATTTGTGGGGTCCCTTCCAGAATTTCTGGAAGGCAACAGCAGGGCATTAAGCCAACTGTGGGGTCCATTCTGGGCATGGGGCCCTGTCTGATGGCACGGGTCACATGCACTAGAAGCTGGCTGTGGCAATTGTCCTAAAATGGGTCTGGTGTCATTCAAAAGACAGTAGAAGAGGGGTGCCGTGGTGGCTCAGTGAGTTAAGCCACCAAGCCGAGGATCTCATCTCAGGTCATGACCTCATGGTTTGTGAGTTCAAGCCCCACATAGAGCCCCACACTGAGCCCTGCATTGGGCTCCACGTGGTTTCTTTCTCTCTCTGCCCCTCCCTCACACCCTCCATCTCAAAATAAATAAATAAACGTAAAAGGAAGAAAAAAAACCTTTTTTCACAAAAGACAGTAGGAGAAAGAAACACATTGACCACAGCGCATAGCCCATTGTAGGGACTCAACGATGGTTTATTGAATGAAGATGAGTTTCCTTAGTTTATTTTTCTTTCCACGGAAATAGACCTGACCAGGTGACACAAGTCTAAAGCAAGCATTTACTTTGGCAGTTTCCCTTTCTAGAAGCTCAGTACAGACACAGAGATTCGTATCTGGCCCAGAGAAACATGACTGGTAAGGCTGCCTTTTGTCTTGGAGATGACTTGGGTATTATTACCTTTAACCAGTTTATTTGGAAAAAAATACATATATATGACCTTTTGGAAGAGCTCTTTCTCCACGTCATATCCTGACAGTTGATGAGGACAAAGTGACACTAAACAAAAGTGATTTTTATTAAGGCTCATTGAGTGCATTTTCAGAAGCTGCCACACAATGAAATGTGTACATTTTTTCCCTGTCTATAAATCTGAGTAGTCTTGAGCTGCCAAGTCAGGTAAAGTGAGTCCACGGGTAGCTCTAAAATGCATTAAACCCCTGGAAATATTAGATCCTTCTACAACAGATGAGGTTTGGTGGTGTGGCTCATTAGCATTTGAACAAATTTGTGAGACTTTTAAGGCATGTTGTTGGATTGAGCTAAGTAGACTAATGCAGTGAATTCCAGACCCTAATGGCTCCATTTATCAAGGGAGCGGGCTTTAACATAATGCATAAACCTTTCTCACATGGCCATTTTACTATGCATTTAATTCTGCTGCAACACGGTGCTTCAGGCAGAGGAAATGAAGAACTTAAGGTTAACATTCCGAGAAAAGACTGGGAAAAAAAGAAAATCAATACCTCCCTCCTTCCCCAAATAAAAGATGATTTACAAAAATGGAAATCTATATTGATGACAGGGTCTTACGGATGACAAAATGTGCCCGTGATGTTTTGTGACTGGGACATGAGCTGTCATTTCCACTGAATGCGTATCCAGTTTCAGGGGTAATGTTATAAAAATGCTTTAGTGGGATTAATGAAAGGATATTAATTGATGAAACGCCCTCCTGGAGCTTTGAGATTTATTTTGAGGCCAGCGAAGTACTTCTGTAGCTTGTCTCTGTCCCCCAGCTTCATATTCTTGTTGGCTTTGAAACGTTGTCTTTCTTCCTGCTGATGCACGCTTAAGGAGAAAAGGTGAAGTTACAGTCTCTCCTCCCACTTGGGAAGATTTGCCAGGCTCGACATCGAAAACTGCATCCTTTTGGAACACCCAGTCGTTGGAGACTGTTGTTTTTTTTCTCGTAGCGACTTAACAATACCCTAACTTCATGCCGTCTGCAGAGGTAGCATTAGGGCTTTGTCTGCTGGGGAGAGACCCCTTGGCTTGTGCCGCGTAACATTTCGACCGTTTGCTGAGGCAGGAGTTTGTGTCATGCAAGGGAACATTGAGACGTAGGATTTTCCTAGCTGCCCAGAGCTATAGCACAGTGTGAATTTCCAGTCTCCGTCGAGGAGCATCCTGTCTGCAGGCCAGGGTTGTTGTTATAAAGCAAAGCACCCAAACCAGGTGATCCTATAGACACGACTTCTTGGTTCTGTATTTATACAGCTCTTAAGAGCCTAAAGAAGTCACTTACGTTTTTCGGATATACCCCACTGCATTTTATGAGGGGAAAAATATATACTCTGGTGGCTTCATAAATTTAGGGGGTTCTGAAGGCTGCAGAATACATCTCTTACAAATGTCAAGGGTCTTCGGTATATAACTTTAATTGTTCGGGGGATGTTACTTTGTATTTCGATGGGAAACACTTTGCTGCCGATCCGGAAAACAGCCCCACAGTGGCTCATTCTATCCAAACTGCCGTCCAAAGTTATTTCTTTAAAAAGTTGAGTCCTCCCAATTTCCCTGTTTCCTTCCTGAAAATGGTTTTCTACACGGTGCTTGGCAGGATCTGGGGATCAGCCGTGAGAGTTACGCTAAGTCGAACAGCTGAACATATAACAGCTGAATTTCCATTGCTCAAAAAAGGCAAAGTTGGAGCTTAATCCAGGAGTTTGGCAATTAGTTTTCCACGTTTGGGAAATTCAAAATTATACCCTCTGCCGTAAAAACAGATTATCCTGTTTTTAAATAATATCCTGAAGAGAGGGACAGAAGTGCTTCAAGGTGGTATTTCCTAAAACCGGGTAAGAAATATTAAAATGCCTTTCATACCCACAGAAGTTGTCCTTCATAAGCAATAAAACTGCCATCCAAACCCCAAACACATGGAAATGAGTCGCAAGTTTTTCTCCATGTCTGAGCGGCACTCAGGGCTCAGAGCGAAGCTCTCCCTCTCTGAGGCCTTTCCTGGTCCCCCAGGTCAAGGTTGGGTGTGGTTTCGCAAGGTCGTCCCGTATTTCTGTCCATGGTTGCACGTACATGTTTGGCTGCTTATTTTCTTATCTGTCTCCTCAGCTCAACGGTATGTGCCCTACTGGCTGACACAAGGCCTTTCTTGCCTTTCTTCATGTGAAGCACAAAATTGATACTACAGAAACGTAAAGAACGTTTGTGGATGAATTAATCAGGAAGTGACTAACTGCAATCATGCACCTTTTTTGTAGCTTCAGGCTTTTTTGATGAAAACCAGAAGTGGAAAGGAGAGCGTGATCAGGTTGGGGACCTTAAATCTTCACCGCTTTTCCAGCATGTGGAAGATGTCTCACTCTCCTTTCAAAGGGGTCAGCACCGGGCGGGGGAGGGACAGTGCACACACATCAAAGACAGGGAGCCACAAATGTAGGCTCCAAATATATGCACTGAACTGAACCAGCCTGTACTTGAACCCCTGCCTGGTGCCCTTGGAAAGGACACCCTGATCACTCTAGCAAAGGAGCCTAGGAGACGTGTGGGAAAAGATAGGGGGTTAGGAACGTAGCATTGCACATCTAGTCTGGACTTCTTTAATCTTCCGAATGGTGAGTCCAGGCAGCAGGCCGTCGGCTATCTGGAGATTTCCTTGAAGAGCTGTTGAGAAGGTTAGCTCTGTTTTTGTGAACGGGTCCCCGGTTTTAGACCTTCTTCTACTGACAAGCTTGTGTTTGTTTTTGCTCTGCTCCCTTTGTGGATTCGATTTAAAACATCATCTTGAAAGGCTCTAGGAGGATTCTAGGCTTCTCAGTGAGGTGTTCTCCAAGTGGGATGATTCTCTGGGTTTGGCAATAGAAAGAGACGCTTTGTTTGTTTTTGTAGGAGTTAAACTCAAATGCCATTTTGAAATACACAAATGGGCTTTACTTATTCACCCCAAACCTCGATGAGGTGGTTCCGTTGAAACAGAGGGCACATTAAGTTCAATGCCCAACTTTTGTTGAGGCCGTTCTCTCACTTACAGGTCACATAGTTTTCCTATCCCTTTTGAAATATGTTATTTTGAGCTGAAATTAAAAACACATAAGGAGAAATTAGCAAAGTTTTTTTTTTAAATGTAGACCATATACCAGCAAAAATTAGCAAAGTTTGGTTTTTTTGGGGTTTTTTTTTTGTTTTTTTTTTGTTTTTTGTTTTTTGTTTTTTTTACTGTAGACCATATATCTTCTAAGAGACCTCTAAGGAGAGATGAGTTTTTAAACTGCACCAGGAAGCAGCTGTGGTTCAAGGGAGAGACAAGAACGTAGACTTTCTCGTGCTGTTTTTAATTCTCAACTAAGCCACATTGTCAGTTAACCTCTCTGATTTCATCAGCTCACCTGTAAAATGGAAATTAATAGTGTCTTCCCCACAGGGCTAGCATCAGGATAAAATAAAATAATCTACAGGAAATTGCTTGGCACATCATGAAGTACCAAATAAATATAAGAGATAATCAGTAAACATTGTAGCATGTAAGGTTCTTGAGCGCAAAACAGTAAGCTAGAGAAAATCCCAAGATAACACAAATTCAGAAAGGAAATAATAAAAGTGGATATATCATCCGAGTAACTATTCTATGGCAATATCCGTTCAGAATATTGGGGATTTATAGCATGCACACATTTGATTTAGATGTTTACAACTATATGCACTTGACAAAACATTTTCAATACTGTAAAATACTCCAGCATTCTGTTCTGCATATATGTCATATATGCATATTACTGTAGATATTATACATTTTTAACAAATACCATTGCAAAGGGATGTAGAGCTGATCCTTGAACAGCATAAGTGTGAATTGCACAAGTCCATTTATGCACGGATGTTTTTCAATAAATACACCCCAGTACTGCAGAGGTATTTGCTTTTCCACATTCTTTTCTTAATAACATTTTCTTTTCTCTAGCCTACTTGCCAAAAATACAGTGTATAATACGTATAACATACAAAATATGTGTTAATCAACTGTGTTTTTGGTAAGGCTTCTGGTCAACTGTAGGCTATTAGTAGCTAAGTTTTTGGCGAGTCAAAAATTATAGGCTGCTTTGGACTGTGCAGAAGGAAAAGTCCGTGCCTCTAATGCCCACGTTGTTCAAGGTTCAACTGTATTCATAAAACCAAGTCCGACCTGATTTATGAACAATTTAAAGATTTTAAGGGCAGATGTTTAAACTACAAACATATTGCTACTTCTCAAACTCAACCCTAGCAGAAGACAGGACTTAACAGTGTAGTTAACAATTACGGAAGCGGGAGTGCTGGACATTGATGGGTTATTTTAAGGCATATTTCTCATTTTGTCTGAAACTCTTGCCAGTGATTGGAGGCCAATGGAAATTGTGTGTGTGTTGGGGGAAGAAGGTGTATGTATGTAGGGTGTGCATGTATGCTCGTGTGTGTGTGTGTGTGTGTGCGTGTACGCGCCTATGTGTGTGCATGTGCATGTGTGTATGTGTGTGTGCACGTGCATGCGTGTGTCAATGCAAAAAGTCAAAACCGGTTTACCCAGGAACTCAATATGAGCACAAAATCACAGTCATGAATATGCAAGGAAATTTGAATGTGTGTTTGTCAGCAACTGAGTATTTGGCAAAGGGGAAAATTAAAATAGATTGCACTTAGAGCTCGGGGAAGGGAGAATAAACACAAATTTACAGGTGAGTGTTAGCAAACAGCATATATATTCAATAGTAGTCTGAAATAGACCCATCTGAACTCAGTAGGAAATTGACATTCTGTTTGTGCTGCTGTGTATTACAACCGGAAGCCTCAAGTTATGTTTCTCAATAGGGATACAGCAAATTACTATATCCACATGGCAGGCACTTGGCTCTTAAGAGCTAGCAAGATTGAGGGTTATTTGAGGCATTTAAAATAAAAATTTCAGATAGGACTGAATCAGTGTTACTTTTGGTCAATCAGCAGGATAGTCAACAGGTGTTTATGACCCAGCCATTTATCTATTTACGTTTTAACTCTATGCTGGACTGGATTAGAATGGGGGAGAAAACTGACATATTAGAAGAGGCGACAGGGGGTCTCCAGCCTTGGCTGGGAAGGCCAAATGGTAATAAATAAGGGCTTTGGAATCAGACACGCGTGGCCCCGAGTCTTAACACCCCTTATGTCCCGAAGTAGCTTTTATGCGAGGGTTAGGTTCTGAAGTCAGACCATTAGGCAAGAGTCACAAAGAGTCAAAATTGTCTTTGAAATTCCCTTAAACCTGCTACCCTTAAATATTTTTTTTTCTATTACTGAATTTGAAAATGTGAGAGCCCCTCTGCCATTAAGAGATCAAAATTCATTATCAATCAGGTCACACATACAAACACACACACACAGAATCGTGTACGACCTTCTCTCCTCCTTTTTATGCCTACTAAAGTTTGAGCACTGCTCTGGCAAAGGAAGAACTAAAAAGTCTGTGCGCAGATGTCTGGACTTTTGAATCACCCTGCCTTTAAGATATGATCCAATCCCCTGTGTGAAGGGCGGATGGTGAAGCTTCTGGAGTGTTCCTGCTTGCCCGCAGGGTTTGCTCTCTTTGGTTGTAATAATAAGCCTCTGCAACCTTAATACATGCTAATGGATTTATTTGATGTTTTGAGAATTAAATGAAAAGTGGATGGCGTCTTCCTTGAGGGTTAAGTTCAAGAATCATTAATGTAAGTTGCGTGTGCTGTAGGACAGGACCTCATTTATGGGATCTTTGTCAGTGCCCTTAACCGCCGCCCCCCCTCCCATGCCTCAGTTGTCTTATCTGCAGTACGATGATAAGAATGAGACCCTCTTAAGGGAGTTGTTGACCCACGACGGTAATGAAGGAAGAGCCGTTCACAGACAGGTAACAAAAAAGCAAAAAGTATTGACCAATATTGTTACGATTGTGAGTTGCTGTGCTGGTGGCTGTTATGACAATGATTATTTTATGCTCTGTGACTTGGGACATGTTACTAAATCTTCCTGTGTTTGGTCATCTTGTCTGTCAAAAAGGAGCATGATGTCTCTTCCTCCTACTTTGAAAAGCTGCGGAAGGGACAAAAAACGATAAGGAGTTTGAAAAGCATGAACGAGGGCACAAGTAGAAGGCAACAACAGGATAAAAAATTAGTATTCAAATCACAAGGAATATCAACTTCCGATGTATCCTTTATAATGTTTATTTATTTATTTTGAGGGGGGGAGGGGCAGAGAGAGAGAGAGAGAGAGAGAGAGAGAGAATTCCAAGCAGGCTCCCTGCTCAATGTGGAGCCCAACACGGGGTTCAATCTGATGACCGTGAGATCATGAGCAGAGCCAAAATCAAGAGTTGGATGCCTAACCAACTGAGCCACCCAGGGGCCCTGCAAACCAGTGTATTCTGAAGAACAAGATGTGTGGCTGAAGAGATTCTGTTGGGCCCCTGGTGACGTAGATGGTTAAGCATGGGAAAGCATCTTAAAGTACAAGTTCTCTGGAAGGAGACATGGATGCATGCCTTGTGCTGTCGCATGCATGGGCGTGTATATTATTCCCAACAAATGCTATCATGTGGCGTAGCCTTTTGCAGTAGCGTAAATGTAGAAGTCTCAAACCGAAGTGGCAAGAAACTTATTTTTGCCTCCTGCTGGATTAAATTCTTATTATACACACTTATGCCATCGGATGGCATAGATTTAATCAGTCATATCAGGGGACGTAGGTCAGTTCCGCCCCCTGGGATTGTGTCCCACCTCCAAAGGGCTTGTAGACATGGAAAAATATGGAGGTCATTTGTGGCCCTCCATTATGACCTTGTGTCCACACTGACTTCTGCAGGGGTGTGCAGTTTCCCTTCTGACCTCTGATTAAAGTCTCTTCTGGAACCGCTAGTACTTTTCTTGCAATGTCTCAGACCCCCTTGCTTAGTTACAGCATGTAAATATTTCCAGTCTTCTGCTCCCACAACATGGTGCGTGGGCTGGGGGAGGCGGAGATTCCCCACAAGGCATGGGAACTAAAGATTCTAATGCTCTCGAATCCCCAAACTCATCTGAAAGATTAATTGGTGTGTGGCTCCACTCCACCCCACCCCACCCCATCCGACCAGTGGCCAAGGATCCAGCCCAGCAAATAGCGGGGAGGAGACAGAGCGATGCCTCTCCTACGCGCCAACATCTATGTGCCTATGACTTCCCCTCCTGTCTCTTTTCCATAGCACACGTTTCTCTCCGTGTCCAGGGATCCTTATTTTCTTGGGTAAAGGGAAGTAGGAAATGGAGGTGAAATGAACCTCTGACCTATCACATTTTATTCTCCTGAAGCTATTTGCTACAGGATGTTTGCTTTTGAAATCCTCAAACCAAGACTTGGGTTCCTTGTTTCTGCTTTCCAGTCCATGATACCTCTTCTGGGGCAAGGGCTGCCTCTTCCAGAATGGAGCTGAGGGGACAATAAAAGAGGCTCCACGAAAGGAGTGGGAACCCCACTGCTCATATTCCAAAGACGTTATCCAGCAATAATGTTTAGAAACATTACCCACCATCGAAAATTCCCGAAGGAGCGTGCCTCTATTGTTTTGCCGCAGTCTGTATTCGTGGACGAGGGTCTGTGAATTGCTTTGGTCCGTTTACAACAATGTCAACTGCTTGCCTCTTGGGGAGGTGGGGCTGGCTGAGTCCAGATTCGACGGTCTTTTGAATCGTGGACCCTTCCTGGTTCAACCAACTGGTTTTTTTTTTCCCCAATCACATCCTATTCTGCTACTGGTCCTAAAGGAGGTGAGAAGTAGTTCTTCATGCTTTCTCGTCCTTGAACAGGTTTTTCATTATGTAAAAACCAATTATAATGCAGAGAAAAACAACTCAACGTGTGAAATGGTAAAATAATTCTAACACCACTCGAGGGCTCCAGTTGGGGTCTGAAGATTACATCTTTGTGTAGAATATAAATACACATGCCCGAGTCTGAGGAGCGCCTCTGAAGAGCACACTCTTTCCACCCTCCTCATGCTCTTCCCTGCCAAGAACACACATGGGGTAGACGTCCACGCCAGCTCCCGATTCCCTGGCCCCCAGTGCTCCCTGGGGCTGCTTTCAGAGCTGTCTCGTGCACATACCCATGCCATCCCTGACCCCTTCCGATTCGGTCACGTTCATTTGCAGCTGAGGGCATCTTCTGAAAACGGGACACGTTATCTTCTCCCTTAAAACGCCCTCCTTAACTTAAAATTCTACAGGGGCCAAAAAAAAAAAAAAAAAGCATCCAGTGGCTTCCTGGGGGGTTAAGTTTCCTAGGGCTGGTGGAACCAAGTACCACAAACCGGGTGGCTTACAACAACAGAAATTCACTGGCTCAGAGTTCTAGAGGCCAGAAGTCCAAAGTCAAGGTGTCGGCACAGCCACGTTCTCTCTAAAGTCTCTCAGGGAGCATTGTTCCTTGCCTCTTCCGAGCTTCAGGTTGTGGCCAACAGTCCTTAGCTGGTGTGGCTTCAGTCTCTGCCTCCTTTGTCCCATGGCAGCCTCCCTCTCCTCCCTCGTGTTGGTGTGGTCACACGTGTCTGTGTCCAGATGTCCTTCGTTTTATAAGGACACTGGCCCCCTTGGGTTAGGACCCACCCAACTGACCTCATCTTAACTTCAATACATCTGCAAAGACCTTATTTCCAAATAAGGTCACACTCACAGGCACCAAGGTTAGGACTTCTGATCTTTGGCTGGCAAGGAGACACAGTTCAATGCACAAGACGGACTCTTCAGATAAAATCCAGGATTTTAGGGGCACCTGGGTGGCCCAGTCGGTTAAGCGTCCGACTCTTGATTTCAGCTCAGGTCATGATCTCACAGTTCGTGAGTTCGAGCCCCACATTGGGCTCCGTGGCGGCAACGCAGAGGCTGCTTGGGATTCTCTCTCTCCCTCTCTCTCTGCCCCTCCCCTGCTTGCTCTCTGTATCTCTCTCAAAATAAATAAAAATAAACTTTTTAAAAAATCCAGCATTTTACCATCATTTACAAGGCCCTGCCACGCCTGACTCCTGCCCACCTTTCCAGTCCCAATTTCTGTCCTCACTCCCTCATTCTTCTGTACCCCAGCCTCACGAACCTTCTATCAGTTTCTCAAATTGTCTTGTCTCTTCCAACTTTAGGACATCTTTTTTTTGTTGTTGTTGTTGCAAGTAATGCATTCTTCCTGAATTGTCTCCCTCTCCTTACTTGCTGCCACACTTGGGACCTTCGTTCTCAGGGCAGGCGTTATGTTTGCAGCACACCTGACGTGAACTTCCAGACCAAACCTAGTTCCTCTGTCTTCTTCTAAAGTCCCCCTTCCATGGCTTTTACCATAGTTGGCAACTTTTCAGTCTGACTGTTTAAATCCTATCAATCTCGTTTGCATAAAGTGGAAGTAAAAAAAAAAGTACGCGGCACTTAATAAATAATTACTGAATGAACAGGAGATTTCGTGAACACAAAATTAGACTACACTACAGTGGGTAAGACATCCACGTGACTTTTTATACTTGGAAAAAATTTGTCATTGGCGGGGGGTGATCTTTGGTCTTCAGTACCTAGCAACTTAATTTTGACTTCGCAAAGGAGTCTAGGAAAGCTTTTCTGTTGTTCTTGTTCCCAGAAGGAACTGAGAGGCGATGCCTATGCCAGTTGGCTTTAGAAGATGAATACCTAAGAGCCCTCAAAAAAAAAAAAGTAAAAGAACAAAAGAGAAAGGCAAGGAAGGGAAGGGCAAAGCAAGTGTGTGTGGCGTCAGATTTACTGCTCAGGGAAGCATCAGGAGCCATTTTATCTCATTTTGTTGTTATTTAACTACCGCACAAAAGAAAAGAGCCCATAATCCTCTGCGGAATAATGCATTAATCCTCATTAGTCGTCATCAACTGGGTATGCTTTCTCTGCGCCACATGAAACATGAAGAGGTACCTTCCCAAGAAGGATAAATGCGTTATCTCATAGTTCACCTACTCTGGAATACCTAATGGGCTGCTCTGGGAGTATATGTTGTTTATCATCACTCGGAAGGGGCAAGACGGTCCCTATTGAAGGCTGCTAGACCATGAGTGATTTATGGTGCTTTTTACCCCTCAACTGTTGGAGGAGGCAGCCACATGGGTAGAATTCCATCTGTCCCATATGCAGCCCCTTTAATTAATGATTTATCTTATTATCTTCCTTCCTGAAGGGGGAAAAAAAGAAGGTTTTCCTTCTATCTGTAAAACTACCGTCCGCCAAACAGGATCATTATCTGAATCCCAGTGACAAACAAGTTGATGGGGAACATTCTGAGGGAAGAGAGACCTAAGGGAAACAGGTTAGCAAAATCCCTTGCTTCCTGAAGGAAACATTAGTAGGTGTTTCCTAATCCTGCCTAGCAAAAGGTCAGCACTTTGACTCACATGCACACACACACGCGCACGCACACATGCACTCACATCTGCTCAAGTGGCCATATAACAGGAGAGGAAATGTGAAGAGGCTCCACTGGCGGAGGGAAGCCATTAATCCAGTGGGCTTGGCAGTCAGATGCTTGAAAAACGATGACTTCTTATTAACATGCAATTGTCACCACGTTAATAATGAAATATTGATCTGTTCCTGCTTAATGAAAATCAACTTATTCTAATTTACCCCTGGAAAGAATTCCACTTAGGGTTTCATTTCAACATCTCTGC
Source organism: Acinonyx jubatus (assembly GCF_027475565.1). Taxonomy (NCBI): domain Eukaryota; kingdom Metazoa; phylum Chordata; class Mammalia; order Carnivora; family Felidae; genus Acinonyx; species Acinonyx jubatus. The sequence goes on along the minus strand of NC_069388.1, from coordinate 9,240,045 downwards.
GTTGTCCGTCTGTGTGTTTTTCATGGTTGTATGTATATATGTATGTATGTATGTATGTATGTATGTATGTATTTATTTATTTATTTTTAGTACACATGGCTGAGAACCAGGGAGGGGGAAGGGAACAATTAGTATCAGGTCAACGAAATTTATTTTTCTTTTCTTCCCTCATTGAAATTCAGTCATCTGATTTAGCAACAAAAACCTCCTGGAGACCTTGGAACATAATGGGCACTGGTGATTTTATGATTACAAGATTACAGTGTTCTTCAATAAAAACCCTGTTATATTAGAAATGTGAAACATTAGAAAAATCACTAACACTCCTAATCTATAGCTCGATTTATAGCTGTTTACAACTATGTATACATTGACATAAGGACCGGATTCTGTTCACAAGATTTATCAGTCTGAGTTGTGGAGAACAGTTTGACACAGAGAAACTCTGTCTAATAGCCTATCGTAATTAGCTGCCGATTTTGTGAATTATTTCTCTTTTATAGTCCGTTTTTCTGCTCCTTTATTTACCTATGATTTTGAAATTATCTGTAGAACAATCTCTTTTGGATAATATGGAAACGAGCCGGTAACCGTTACATTTTGAAAATGTAGATCATTTTGATTTACAATTTAAAGTGTAAATACTTTAAGGTCAGGCCTCTGTGAAAAAAATAATTCGCAAGTCGATACGTTGTTCCTTTGCACTTGTACAGTTATTACCCAGAGGCATATACCCAGTTGTGTGTGTGTGTGTGTGTGTGCGTGCGTGCGTGTGTGTGTGTGTGTGTGTGTGTGTGTTTACCACTGTGGTGGCTTTTATCGCGTCTGTTAGGTGTTGTTGCAGGGAGGTTCACATAAACATTTATATAGGTTTTCGAAAACAGTTGTTACTGAGGAAGAACCTTTTTTCTGTTTACACAAATTCAGAACAAAGAAACATTGCTACAGCTTCCGGTAATTGACATGTGGGCGTGTTTTTCAAGTCACTGACTGGAAGAAGTGAGTGTCTAGATTTATTTTTGACAGGACTTAAATTACTGGTAGCCTGACACATTTTTGAACAATTACTAGACGCTGAGGTGTTTAAAGTAATGGTTACTGTTTGTTTGAGGGATGGGGAAGTTGCAAAAACGGTTAGAACAAAACAATTTTCCATTTGATTAGTAAGATGCTAACACTTACATTTATATTACTAAATAGCACATACATAGTTGACTCCTCAAATGATAGTTTTTTCTCAGAATAAAAGTCATACTTAAAGAGAAAAATCCCTCCACGTGATGAATTGGTGAATCATGGGAATTCAAGAGAGGGACCGGCCCCTGTGCTCGCTGTCAGTTTCCTTCCCTCCTCTGGTGCTTTCAGATTAGTCCCCAAAGTGCACAGAGCAGAGAGCTTTGTCCTGCTTTGTTTCAAACGTCTCCGAAACTAGGGCTTAATGTTCATTAATTAGTGACTATCTTTCAGGGGCTTCTAGACATTGTTTAACCAGCCATCTGAACTCCAACTGGAAAATTAACATTCCCAATTCGTGAACCGCTCGTATCCCCCAAAGATAAAGCCACCACAGCTGCCATAATTGGCAATGCATTGACATGTCAAGTTATCCAAAAAGTGAAAGCAGTCCTGTTTCCTCCCCCTTCTTTCCTGTTTGTACATCTGATGAAAATAAAGCATTGCAAGGTTTCCAGTTCTCTACTTTTGTATTGGCCGTAGCTTAAAAGGAAGGGTAGATGTCTATCTCATGAATTTGCCTGTTCTTGTGATTATGAAAGGTATGTTGGGAAGAGCTAGAGCTGACTTCTTTGATGTGACATTGGCGATGTGGGCTATATCACTCCCCCAAGTTCCTTTCCCTCTCCCCTGGGCCCAGAGATATCCATGAAGTCATGTCCTCCGATGACTGGGAGAATATTATTCAGTACTAAGTGCATCTCGGCAAAACAAAACAGTCCCTTTTGCCTTTTTTATTGGAGACACAGAGAACTTTGCATTGTCAGAGCCTAGAGCGTTTGTTCTTAACGTGAGGTGACTTTACTCCTCTCCCCACAGGGGATGTTGGGCGATTCCTGAGACATTTTTGGTTGTTACAACCAGTGAATTGCCAGGGTAGAAGCCGGTGCACATCCACATTGAGCAGGATGGCCCCTACCGCAGACAGTGATCCAACCCCAAACGTCCACGGTACAGAGGATGACCCTAGCGGAGAGTAATGAGGCAACTGGTTCATGAATGTTCTATGCTGCCCTGTTTATGGTGGCTCGGTTATTCCCCCTGACCTACGCATCCAACCAAAAAGTATCGGGGATGCTAAATTGAGTTGGAGCAGAGGTGGTTCAGGAAATCACTTTGCTTCTATTAAATTGAGGACTTTTCTTTAAAGTCACATGGCCCATGTTCCCAGCTTCTTTAGAAGAACATGGTATGCAAATACAGGTGCAGGAAGTATCTTCAGTGCAGACCACAAAATAATAATGATGTAGCGATATTACTTACCACGTGGGGTGAGTGGCAGGAATTGGGTGCTGCTGTGTTCCAGTCCTAGAAATAAGCACCTCACCACTATTATTTTATCGAATGCTCACAAGAGCTGGGTGAGAGGGGTCATAGTAGGAGTGAGTGACCTGAGTTCTAGTCCTCTCTCTGTCTCCTCCTCTTTGCCTAAGCTTAGACAATACGATTTTGTTTTCTAGTCTCCTTGTTCCTCATTGTAACATGAGAGAGTAAATGTAAATGATGTCTGATTTCCACCCTATTTCTAAGAACCCATAAAATACATAAACCATCCATAGATTTTACTTGATATGATGAAAAATAACTACTCTGTCTTTCTCAACCAACTATGTTGACATCATCCCTGGAAGATTTTCTAGAATTGCTCTAGGAAGTCAACTTGAGGAATCTGGAAAGTATAGACATTGAGTATGTGAGACTGGGCCATTTCCTCTTGTTCGCTGGGGGGTCCGAAAGGTAAATTCACTAGAAGGGGAGATATCTTTAGACTTGGGGGAAAAGGGGGAGACACTTCTTTCATCCATCCATCCATCCATCCATCATCCACCCATCCATCTCTCCATCCATCCATCCATCCATCCACCCATCCATCCACCCATCCATCCATGCATCAATGCATCCATCCATCCATCCATCCACCCACCTGTCCATCTATCCATCCATCTACCTATCCGTCCAGCTATCTCTTTCCATTCACACATATGGACAGAGACACATTTAAAATATCATTCAACAAAGGTTGGAGTTATTTCTAGATCCTGGGACTTTGGATGTATTGAACTTTCTTTTTTATAATCTTTTCTATTACTTAAAGACATCATATGAGCCTTTTTAAACAATGAAATTATTATTTTTTTAAAAGGAAGAGGACAATTTGGGATGAACTAATAGATGCTTTTCGACAGCCCGTGGAAACTGTTTTGAGAACTGAAAACAGTGCTCTCCATCTTCTGTTAACTCCATTCTGCCACGTTGAAAAAAACAATTGATCTATTTTCAGTTTTGGGTCTAGGTTGATTGATGTACCTTTTCATTCTGAAATATGTATGTTAAATTATAGTTTTCCACTGATCTCAGTGTTTGTTACTTTTCGTATACATTAGCTCAGAGTTGAGGCCATTTATCGTAAGGACTGGTTACAGGACTTCTCTGGGCCATGACTTTGCTGTCGACAATGCGATGTCCAATGAAATGTGAGGCACTTTTCAAAATTTTAAGCAATCTGCAGTCAGGCGGCAAAAACAAGAAATGGAGGGGTGGTCTCTGCTTTACCAGTCTGGGCTTGTAAATGACATGTATATAGCTTCCTGCCTTATTTAAAAAAAAAATTAATGTTTATTTTGTTTTTGAGAGAGAGTGCAGGCACGGGAGGGGCAGAGAGAGAGAGAGGGAGACACAGAATCCGAAGCAGGCTCCAGGCTCCGAGCTGTCAGCACAGAGCCCGACGTGGGGCTCGGACCCACGAACTGTGAGATCATGACCTGAGCCGAAGTCAGACGCTGAACCCACTAAGCTACCCAGATACCCCATAACTTCCTGCCTTCTTAACCTCCTTGGTTTATACTCTTATGCATCTTTTTAAACCTCTGATCAAATGTCACCTCCTCTATAGAGGCCTCCTTGTCTACTCCTTGTGAAGTGAAATGTTTCCCTCTTTTCAGTGTCTCCTACTGTACTCAGATACAAAACTTACCACATGGCTGAAATTATGTCCTTACATTGCTGTCCTTCCTACAGGACTCTGGGTTCCTCTGGAGCTGGGGATAAGGATTTACTGGGCTGTGTGGCCCCAAGACTTTTCGAAGTACCTCATTTACCCCCTAGAAAATGAGCTAGCACAAAATACCAGGCAGAACGAGATGGGTGTGGTATGAAGAGGAAACCTCAGAGAAACACGTAAAAGGTGAAGGCAAGAGTGGATTTTGTAAAGCTTCTGTTTGTTGAGAAGTTCAAATGCATGCAGACTAAACAGGCAGACAAACCTTGCAAAGCAATGGACAAATAAAAGACAGTAGCAGTTGCCGTGTCTGAGTGTCAGGGACTTATGAGAAAGGACTAATCAGATGTGGAAAAGGTTTCGTGAAAAGACATAGATATTGGTAAATAAAAATGGAGGGCATGTCTACGCGGTGCTGGGGGCGGGGCGGGGGGGGGTGTCAAAGGCACATGCACACGAGCTACTCCGTTCTCATCAGAGGGAGGTGTCAGTGGTCCCATTTCACAGATGCCGCGTTCGAGGCTGAGGGATGCAGGTGACCGGTCTGAAGTCCCACAGCTCCCCGGTCAGAGTCCTGACTTCTCCCAAGGGATTTGGCCTTGAAGGTCAATGTCCTTCCCCGGCTGTTTCATGTTCTCTGTGTGGCTGGCATTTCCTCCATGTGGAAAGCTCTGAAAAAAATTCCAGTCACATTTTGAAATTTCATGACAAAAAATTGAATGTCGTCCAAAGCGTAGTTTAGGATTTAAACATTCCTGTCAATCCTGGCTGTCATCACCAGGAGATTTTTATCCCAACAATAGATCACTGTGATGTGCTCGGCCTGAAGGGCCGTGGGCTGTTATAATGAGTAAGATCGGAATCTATTGAGCAATGCAAGTAAATAAAAGAGACAGGTAGGCTCAAACTTTTTCATTATTGCCTTCTTTGCTGTCAAGCTCATGGACCGCTCCAAGCAAAACATCTCCCTTTTTACTCTTTTAATAATCTGTGCAATGGGAATGAGAGGGCCCGGCTTTTTCATTCAGCTGCTATTTTAATCATTGCCGTGATTAGTGTGACTTGTGAGCACATGTGTGACCAGAGTGGAAGGAGCAGAGTAAGGACACAAAGGCGATTTGCAGTCAAGGGCCAAGCTGATGAAAGGACGTGGATGACAAGTGAGGGATGCTAGTTTGACACTAAATTAGTGTGGTAGACAGGGAGAGGGGGCAGAGCAAGGGCAAACGCCCTAGGTGAGAATGAGTTTGGACAGCGGGTTCTAGAAACAGAAAGCAGGCCTGAGATGGCCAGTGAGAGCCAGTCAGGGCCTGATAGAGACAAGAATGGAGATGAAAGCAGGTAGGGAGGCCAGCTTGGTAGCCAGGGCGCCGAGAGCACCCTTGAGATGTGGGGCTCTCCATTTTCAAATTGGGAGAGTCATGGGCCAACTGGAACAAGCTGGTTTCCATAGGCAGGGACCAGATTATAATGGGCTGGGTAGAGCAGGGAGGGAATTTGGGGGGCGGAGAGCACTGGTATGTCTGAAGCAGGCAAGCCCTCAAGGCCGTTCTGCGTGGAGACCGAGACACCGGTTCTGTGTTCTTTGACAATCACCAATCCGTCTTGACCTTAGCTTCCTCATTTGTAGCAAGAGGTGGTTATTCCAGATGACGCTCGAGGTTCCTTTCAATTCTGAGACCCCGTGACATTTTCCATTTTGTTCTGGAGACAGGAGAGAGCCATCAGGGGGTCTTGAGCAAAGGGATACCATGGGAATTTTGTTAAGGAAGGTTCATCTGGCAGTAAGGTACAAGACTCATTGCAGCAACGAGAGATTTCAAGGAAGACTCTTGAGCTATTACAAAAATCCAGCCAAGAGGTGATGAGAACCTGGACCAGGGCAAGAGCAGAAAGGGTGGTGGGGACAGGAGGCAAGGAGGAAAGGTGGCGGGGACAGGAGGCAAGGAGGAAAGGTGGCGGGGACAGGAGGCAAGGACAGAGTGATCTGAACCTGGAAGAGTGCAGGGCTTGCTGGCTAACTGTGTATGGCTGCTAATAGAGCAGGCCCAAGTTGGGTCACATTAATTCATCCTTGTATTTGACTTATTGAATGCACATGCATGTGCCAGGCCTGGGTAAATGGAGATGAACAAGTCCTTGACTTCATGGAGCTCACAGTCCAGCGGGGAAAAAGCAACATCGGACTGCACAGCTCAGTTGTACATGGTGCGATGAGACTGGGAAAGAATGTGCCGGATGCCGAGCTAGTGGTGGATGGGAAAATGAAGGAAGCCTTCTTGAGACAAATGTTATTAAAGCGATTAGGTTGGGGGTGGGGGTGGGGGAGACCCGGATGAAGCAGGCCATGGAGAGGAACATTTTAGACACAGAGATCGCACTTGCCAAGGACACGGAGTCAGGAAAAGGTTAGCACATTTGATGGACGGAGAGAAGTCTGTGTGGTTGGAGATCCTGAAAGGTTGGAAGAAGTCACGTTATGAAAGGGGCGTGCAGACACAGAACCCATTTGGGACTTAATTCTGAGAGCAATGGAACTGATGAAAGAAGGGATTATAAACAGAACCCTCTGTGCCGTTTCTGAGTTTTGATGATTTGTATCAGGGAGAATACTGGCATTCCTAAGAGACCGGGGGCTCAGAGGTGAATAGAGAGGTACATTTTGATGGGAAGGCAGGCGAGGGGACAGGAATAACGTGACCAAGTGGGAGTAGTCCCTAGGGAAGTGCCAATGTGGGACCGCGACCTTGGCAGGAAGATCGGAGATGAGGATAATGCCATGGGCTCCTGTAGACGCTTGAAGCGGCGAGAATGAACCAGTCCTCTGAGAAAAAGGCACTGGAGAAAGATAGACAAGGCCAGAGCCCTCGGACCTGTCCACACTGAGGACTGACTTGGGAGGATCCAGAGATGGAAAAGCCAGTCAGAAGGGGAGGAAGACTCAGGAGGGTTATAGGCACATGGGAGCCAAGATGAGTCACCAAGAAGGGGCAGTGGGCGCGTTATATGCTGCATAAAGGTCAAAGAAAAACAAAGCCTGACAAGAAGCCAGTAAGCATGGCAATTACTGGATCATTTGTTATCTCTGAAAAGGAGGTTAGTGACTAATGTTTGGATTACATCACCTTGGACAAAATTAATAACAAATTTCCTGATATTCACTCGCAAAGATGCAATGGAAATTAGCTGTTCACTCTCCCTGTCCTTTCTGAAATTTCTCAGATTTGCACACACTCTAATCTCCTCTGAGTACTGCAGCAGAAAATTGAAATGTGTCTCGTGTGCAACGTGGGTAAGTGTCTGTTACCCAACCCCGGACCTCTTAGATGTTTGGAATTTCAACTTACTCAATGCATCGGCACAGAGTTTACATGACTGTTTCAGAGTGGAGACGTCAGAAGGGAGAAAGAGGGAAGTGAGGAGGGCTTATATCAATTACTAATCCAAGTTTACACTACAAAATCTGTGTGCTCATGCTTACCAAGGGACAATTGTATAAACCTAAGATCTAAACCCCCCACAGATCTAAACACATGGGAGGAAAGAGTTTTGCTATTAGGGAGGTTACTCAAAATAGAGAGTACAGTGTGGCTTTTAGCATTTCATTTCTGCCCTATCTATTCCTTTGAATGAATACCTAGGAATTTTTTGAAGTGAAAATTTCAAGTGATACTTGTTCATGGGAAGAAATTTCCCAAGTCTGAGGAATTCTAATATGTTGACACACAATAGGTACTCATTAAATATTTCTTGAATGAATGAATGAGTGAGGGAGTGAATGAAAAGAAATGAAATGGTACAAAGCAAACGTGGATTAGAGACTCTATCATATTCAGGATTTTGCAGCCATGTTAATATTATGGTTGGTCTCTGAGAAGTGGGAAGTGATGGGTTTTTAATCAGGGGATTACAGAAACAAATTATCTTTAGAAATTATTGCACTGGCTGCATCATCCTGGATACATGGGAGTAGAATATGGCTGAATGTAAAAATGCCAGCGAGGAGGCCACTGCAGCGGGAAGGTGGGAAGAAGATGATAACGTAGACTCACGGCAGTGGAGATACAGAGAAATGAGTGGGTTGAGATACATTTGGGGTGTAAAATCAATAGAACCTGGGTATCCATTTAACCTCAAGGGAGATTGGGAATGATAGAAGGGGACTGTCAAGTGTAGGATAATTTTGAGCTGTGCAAGAGGTATGAAATATGCCATTAGGTGCTCACCTAGACTCCAGCTTAACCCTTGGACGTACCAACTTGAAAGTCCTAGCAAATGGGATATAATGAATGCCACCACAGCAAGGGAGTATAAATAGAGATTATAAAAGGAAAAAAAAAAAAAAAAACCAAGCCCTGAAGAAGTTATATTTAATATAATATTTAAAGTTATAAAGGAGAAAGAATCCACAAAAAGACACGGAATAAGCTTTCAGAGAGATTGCAAGAAAATCAGGATAGGGAGATTTTCGAGAGTGGAGACGAAGACAAGAGAGTGTTTCAAGAGGGAAGAGGGGAGTCTAGGTACAAGCTGAAAAAGTGCCCGCTGGACTTGACCACATGGGGCTCCTGGGTGAACTTAGCAAGAGCATTCGCAATAGCCCTTTGGGAGGAAAAGCCAGATTGGGCGGGTCTATAAATAAATGGGGGGTGAGAGACAGAGACAACAGTGTGGACAGCTCACATGATGTCCAGCCGGAAGTGGTTAACGTGTAAGTCGTCTGAATGCTGCAGGGACAGAACAGTCCTGTGGACTGGGGACACAGAAAGGAACAATCAGGGATGCAAAGTCTCCAAAGTCTTCAGATGCCAAGTTTGGCCTGTGCCAGGAACTGTTGCAAACAGCTGGATTGCACGCCAGCATGCCTAACAGCGTGAATATCAACGGGGCCCATACTGGCAATAAACTGATAATAATTACATAAATAAAAATGACCACTTAGAGAGCACTGATTCTGTGCCCTGTACCACACTGACCCCGCCCCCCCATACCCAATATCTCATGGAGTTCTTGCAACAGCACCAAGAGATAATTTTATTAAGCCCTTCTTGGAGAAGGGGGAACTGAGGACCTCCGAGGTTGAATCAAGTGTCTGAGAACATACAGCTGTAAGTGGGCCTGGTCTGATTCCAAAGCCCAGGTCAAGCATTAGGTTACAAAGTCTCCTCCAGTTGCAGCCCCTCGTTGCTGCCCAGAGAGAACTTACTGCCTAGTTAACTGGAAATCTGACCACATTTCCAAACTTGTTCAGTTTACCCACCTTTTTTTGAGTTTATTTATTTATTTTGAGAGAGAGAACCAGCGGGGGAGGGGCAGAGAGAGGGGAGGACAGAGGATCTGAAGTGGGCTCCGTGCTGACGGCAGGGAGTCCGATGGGGGGCTCGATCCCACAAACTGCGGGATCATGACCTGAGCAGAAGTTGGACGCTTAACCGACTGATTTACCTACTTGGATAAGAAGCGTCAAGACTTGAAAAACAATTGCATAGTGAATCTAAAACGAGTTACTATATCCAGAGCTCTTATGGTGCAGACACACAGTGAGCCTTGTGTAGGTGTTATCTATTACACTTACTAAAAGGCTCTGGGGGCATGGAGACGGCTGGCTAGTTCAGTGGGTAGAACATGCAATTCTTCATCTCGGGGGTCACGAACTCAAGCCTCACATTGAGAGTAGATATTACTTACAATCAATCAATACATACATACATACATACATACATACATACATACATACATACATACATACCTAGCTAGCTCTGGGGATAATCAGTCTGCCCTTCCCCAGGGCTAATCAAACATTGTGAATACTAACACCAATGGCCACCCCCAACCCCCCACCAAAGGGCAGCTATATTCTTGTTACAGAGTAGTTTTCAACTTCTACTTAAGGAAAAGGATGGTGTTTCCTGACTTTGTTCTTCAACTCCTTACAGGAAATGATGTTGTTGTAGGCAAGGACAAAGGTACAATGTAAGAACACTTAACAAATGCATCAAATCATCTACTAACATTGTAGGAGAGCCTTTCAGAGGCGTGTCCTTTCTGCTGATCTAGAGCAGCGAAAAGATTGGCAACCTCCTGAAATCCCACCCCTGTGAGTTTGGGATTGAATCTGACCCTGGTTTCATGGAGGTGGCCGTGGAGATCAAGGGACGATGACACTTCTTGAGTACCTGCTATGTTTTTACCACCGCTAGCTAATGTAATCCTTGTTATAGAGTCTGTTCTATTATAATGCTTCTTTTGAAAATAGGAATCTCTTCCAACACGACGGATGTATTGTGAGCATAGTGTGGATTTTGCATTTGCCTGTGTTTGGTTTTACCTGTGGGAAGACTAGACAAACACAGAAAACTGCACCCAGCTGCACTGAGCCACGGAGAGATACACAAAAGGTGAACACACACATGTCTCAAACACCTGCCCGCTCCCTCAGTTCGCCAGGTATGCTACAAGCCAAGCCTACCCATATCCGGTGTTTCAACTCTTCTGGATTTCAGATAACCTTCCTCCTCCCATGTCACAGGGACACACAGAACCCTTCTGGCATCTGCTTCCATAACTCTTTTTCAAGGCAAAGTGCCATATTTATTATTGTACTTCTCTATGTTAACCATTCAACGTGTATAAAAGCATGCTACTGTTTTTATTAGGTCCCTGTCTTTATTTGTCATGGACATAGACATTGTGTTCCTGAGTCCATTTTTCCTGTAAGCTCTGGGGGTTTTATTGTGCAGTGTGGATTATCATGGAACACAGAGATGCCTTACAGCAGCACAGACTTTAAATAAGAACTCAACGGGGTGCCTGGGTGGCTCAGTCGGTTGAGCACCCGACTTCAGCTCAGCTCATGATCTCACAGTTGGCGAGTTCGAGCCCCGCGTCGGGCTCTGTGCTGACCGCTCAGGGCCTGGAGCCTGCTTCCGATTCTGGGTCTCCCTCTCTCTCTACTCCTCCCCTTCTCACACTCTCTCTCTCAAAAATAAATAAAGATTAAAAAAAAATTAAGAACTCAACCACTACTCTTGCTTTTATTCCTTATGACACGAATAAGAAAATAAGCTCAGAGAAGATGGTCACGTACCCAAGGTCACCCATCCCTGACGCCATGTTTATCTAATTCTATCCCCCACCCACCTGCCACTTTCAACACCTCTGTCTAGTCTCCAGGCACGCGGAACTGGACAATGGTTGCAAACCAGCTTCAACATTAAGAAAATAAAACTTTTCCAGAAAGACCTTAACTCAAGATGATCCACATGAGTATCTGAACCATCTATTTATTTTTTAAATCAAGTAGGTAATCTCCTTTTACATACTAAATATGTCCCATTCTGCTCACACTTTCATAAATTTTTCTCATTTGTGAGAGTTGCTGAATAGAGCAAGTGCATTGTTTTACCCAGTGGGTGGTGGGGCAATAACAAAGAAGCCTCGTGATTAAGTAGAGTTGGAACCTCTTATCTTTCTCACGGAGTGGGAGGCACCATTAGCAGTAAAAGTAATTACTTGTGTAGAACACACTGATTGCATCGAGTACCTACTACAAGCCACTAACATAGTCATTTCAATTTTAGAGCTTCTTAAGAGATCTTCATTTGATGTTAATTTTACATTTTTAGCAAAAGTACATTATTTTTGGAAAACATTGTGTTAGCTGGACTAATTTTTTAAACCTCTTCAAGGTTGTCTCCTGGTCGTATGCGCCTAGATGGCCTTTCCCCAAAATGGCAGTCCCAAAGAGTTACACAGAACAAAGTTGGAAACCAGGAGCTACCTAAATGTGAAAGAATCTATTTGGTGAGAGTTGATTTTACACGGGATTGAAAAACCTGTGCTTTCGTCTATAAAATCACAAAGCCCATTATGCGAAACTGCCGGGTACTTAAGGCAATAATTCCTAAGAAATTGTCCACGCCAAATCTTGTTAAATGTTGTATTGGATAGTTTCACTAAACTTCAAATTCTTCTCTGATAGAAATATTAGAAACGGGGTGTGCTCGATTAGATTGAGCCCAGGCCAGAGACCTGACACTTAGGGGTGGTAACTCAGCAAAAACTCAGCGAAGGGGTTTCAGAGGCCAGAACATTCTTCCCGTTCTTCCAACTGGCCAGCAAAATGACCATGGTGGGCGCCCTATCCTTAGATCTGTAAAATGAGCATATCAAACAGGTTTCCCGTCTAAGTCCAAATTTCTGTATAGTTAATCAGCTGAATTCTTTACTGTGTTTGCATTTACAGTGAGGAGTCTGTTGGATTGAATATGGTGACTTAGCATTTGTGAGCCTGTCCCTACACATGTATAGCAACTTAATTTTACTTAAGTAGCACCAAAATATTACCTTCCCTAGGCAAGTGAGACATCACTGGTATACCTAGCACATGTTTTGGGGGCTTGGAAGTAATCTCCAAATTAATACTACTGCAGAAAGTTATTTTGAAACCTCATATTAGTATTCATTTGGCCCCTCTGACGAAGGTTAGTGTCGCTTAGCCAACATATCCACTTTCCTTTCATTGCTGCCCATGTCACAAAGCCAAGAGATGACTCTCGGATGTAATAAGGTAACCTGATGAAAAGAGCAAACAAGTTTCCAAGTGGGAAGACCAGGTTCAAATCCGGTTTTTATCATTTTTACCAGCTGTGAGGCATTGGGCAAATTACTTAACAGGTTGAAGGGTCAGTTTCCTCCTATTTAAATCAGACATAACTGTAGTACTTGCTTGATAAGATTGTTGGAAAGACTCAGGGTGCCTTGGTGGCTCAGTTGGTTGGCCGTCCAACTTGGGCTCAGATCATGATCTCGCGGTTCGTAGGTTCGAGTCCCGTGTCAGGCTTTGTGCTGACCGCTCAGAGCCTGGAGCCTGCTTCAGATTCTGCATCTCCCTCTCTCTCTCTGCCCCTCCCCTGCTGACACTCTGTCTCTCTCTCTCAAAAATAAATGAACATTAAAAAATTTTAAAAAAGATTGTTATCAAGACTCTACTCAGAGGCCTTGTGGAATTTTGTTTCTTGTTATTGCTAGAAGGGACCATAAGAACCTCCAGGTAGCAGTGATTGCCTTCGTGAAGAAGGAATACTGTTGCTTGGATGTATTTTTTTCTCCAACTTGTCTTACCTTTCTACTTGAAGTTTTTAACTGTAAGCATTTATGGTCTTTTTTACCTACTTCTGTTTTTTAATGCCTTCTGATTTATCTCAGGTGAAATTGTAAGCTCTCTTTATATTATTTTGTTTTTTAGACTTCTCTGATTTAAAAAAGCAATAAAATATTATAAAAATCAAAGAAGATAATATGGGTTAGGATGTTTTTCATAGTGCCTCTCACAGAATAAACATTGATCAAATTGATCACAAGTGATAATATCACCTCCACAACTATGAAAATCTTATAATTCGGGAAAAGCAAAGAATGGTGGGATACATAGCAATTACCCTAAAGATATTCATTTCAGCAATTCTGGTTAATTCCAGGCCCTGGAATCATGAACAAGGGTCTATATATTGGGTAAATTGCTTTATGACGAATTACGGAGAAATCTTCCAATTACTTTTGTGGTAGAATTATATCGTATTAAGAGTGTTTACAGCAATTTGGACATTCAAGTGGACTTAGTGTGTTACTTTTTCTCTTCCAGTGAGATGTTCACTACTTTCCATTAGTTTTGTTGAGATGCAGCCTAAGAATATGTCATTAGCTAAAAACCGAATGGTGCTATTGTTCGTACAGAGAACACATAATGAATTTGTTGACTAAATGTGTTCCTGTTTGCTTATCGGGCATATTCTGCTTATAGATGAGCAATTTTGAGCAAAAGAAGGATGGAAAGATGGCCTAATAGATTTTCCCAAAATATGTCCATTATCGGTCCTCTGTAAGTGATTGTTGGAGGAATTTCCCGTCGGGAACAATGTATTATAGAGGAAATAATGAACTGCCCAGCCCATCACGTAGGAGTATGGAACAGTTCCATCCATCTAGTTCTTTATAGTCAACTTGCTGCATGGTTTTTTAATGTTATTTAAAAATTTTTTTAATGTTTAATTTTGAGACCGAGAGAAACAGAGCATGAGCGGGGGAGGGGCAGAGAGAGAGGGAGACACAGAATCCGAAGCAGGCTCCGGGCTCCGAGCTGTCGGCACAGAGCCCGACGCGGGGCTCGAGCTCACGGACCTCGAGATCACGATCTGAGCCGAAGTCGGACACTTAACCGACTGAGCCACACGGGTGCCCCTGCTTTGCTTGTTAACTGAAACTTGTGGGTTGGTACCATGTTTTCACTTGGCCCAGGCCCAGGGTCACTGAGATGCCATACAAAGCGAGGGCTGCCTGTATTTGGTACTTGCTTTATGCCAGTACTTCTCTCAGGACCTGAGGATATAACGATCAAACAATCAAATATTTCTGCCTAAGAATGTTTACTTCAAGGGTAGCAGAAAAAAAGTAAAGAGAAACAGATACATAGTGTGTTTGGTGGTAAATGCTAAAGAGAAAACAAAGGAGAGAGTAGAAGAAGAGTCAGGGGTCAGGGTGGAGGGTCGGTGTGAGATAGGATGGCCAGGGAAGGCTCCGCTAAGAAAGGGGCCTATGAGCAGGCCGCAAAGGAAGCGAGGAAGCGGTCCACGTGGATATCTGGTGGGAAAGGATCCGTAAGATCAGCTGCCCCATGTGGGCTAAGGCTCACGTTCTTTTCTGAGAAATAGCTTTGTGGAGAGAAATTTTGAGCTCCATGGGAAAGGGAAATTCTTTCGTACGGGATCGGCAGCTCTTCCGAGGCAACAAATGGCTACTCTAAGAGATATTTCCAAGAGAATCTTCAGCTCCCAAGGCCAAACCTGTACCTGTCCTGCCTGAGTATACAGTTTTCCGAAGACAGATAATTACTTGCGAAGTTGGTTACCACACACCCTTAGGGATCTCCACGGCCATTTGTGATTTGTACATCTTGGATCCTTACCCCCAGATACTGTTGCTTAGTTCTGATATCTGGCTTGCTAGAACTAACACTCTTTTTTTTTTTTTTTTTAATGTGTATTTATGAATGAGAGAGAGAGAGAGAGCATGAGCAAGAGAGGGGCAGAAAGAGAGGGAGACACAGAATCTGAAGCTGGCTCCAGGCTCTGAGCTGTCAGCACAGAGCCCGACGCGGGGCTCGAACTCATGAACCCTGAGATCGTGACCTGAGCTGAAGTCGGACTGAGCCACCCAGGCGCCCCTATAACTCACACTCTTGATGCAAGAACCTCAGTCTCTAGTTATGGGCACAGTTTTTAAAGATTGTACATGGAAGTTTTAATTACATCTTGGGTACCCCTCCCGTTTTGCCTAGTGTACAGCCTAATTCATAACATCCTTCTCACTTGTGTCTCTTATAAAAGAGAGTTCCGGAACTGGGACTTGCAAGGACTCATAGCTCTCAATAGAGCTTTTGGAAGGGACTTTGTCTTTTTTGTTCTCTTACATGTATTTTAATGGCTTCTTCTGGCCTCTTTTTTAGAGAAAAAAGTAGTGGGTCTATTCAATCGATGATTGACGGGGACCTAAGTGGCTATAATACAATGTCATATTGGCTGCAGACCCCATCTCTGCTGGTAGGTTTACCTGAGGATAGGTAAATCCCTTTGGCATTTAGCTTGGCCAAAGACTTTGTACCTGCCATTTTGATAATAGGCCACTTCAGTAATTTTTGGACTAAGGCTCCAGGAAGAAGAACAAAATACGTCTCTCCTCGGGGCCTTTTCCCCAGCTGTTCTGTCTGGCATTACCTTCAAAATTTACTTAGACTCCATCACCTCTTGGAAGCACTCCATGACCCCGTCTTGTCCAGCTGAATCGAGTTTCCTCATCTTTTGTCTGACGGTATCCTGTGCATAGTGCTGCCCTAACCTGCATCACCTGTTGCTACAATGCCTTTATGTTATTATCTGTTTCCTACTGGACAGTGAGCTGCTTAAGGGCAGGTGCTGGGACTCATTTCAACTCACTTCAAGTTTTTATTTAGGAACATACTACGTGCTGCGCACTGGGTTCGACTCTGGGGAATTTGAAAGTGAACAGGACAGATATATTTCTGCCCTCATGGAACTTACAGTCCACGGGCCATGACAGGCGTTAAGGAAATCATCACAGCCGGAAATTGCAATGACTAATTTTCTTGAGCCCAGTGAAGGAAGAATTCCAAGGTCCTGAGGTCCTGTTTGTTTCTGTCCCTTAGAACGCCAGCAAAATATTGGCATTGAGTGAATGTTTGATTTGAGTTGAATGAGGATTCCAACTTTAACCCTTCCGTCCACGGGTACACAGGTCCCTTTGTTCTGCGGAATTGACAGCTTTGACCCCAAAGTGCAAATGAATAACTAGATACGTTTTGTGTTTTTTTAAGATTTCTATCTAAATGGAGATTTTATGGCTTTCAGAAATCTTTAAAACTTTCCCTCTCTCCTATGTGAATTCCACTATGGATTGAGGTATGGCATTTTTTCAATGTCTGATTTATGCCCAGCAACAACTTAGCCTCCATAATTCATCGAAGACCCTGTCTAAGGAAGAGAGTGTTCTGGAATTTCCAAGACCTGTGGATTCCATCCAGAATACCACACAGCAACTCAGAGACACCCCCCCCACCCCCGCTCCGCACCCCCACTGCCACTCACCTAGATCAGAGTTTCCAGCTCTGTTTGTGGAATATTGCCGTTCGGCTTCCGGCTTCCAGCTTTATTGGGACACTGTTCCAAGGATAGCAATTAGGTGGTTCTTCGCCTGAGAAGGGAGGGGTGCACCTAGACTGCACATCGAGCCACAGGGAGAGCAGTGTGAAGCTGAGGCTCGTCTCAATCTCCTCCCTGTTGCCCCTGGCGCTCTGCAATCCACCCTTCTCCTCCGCAATACCTTTTTAAATCTCCCCATTATGTTCAACAGCATGTCAGCTGAGAGTTTGGGCTTACGAGATCATGTCCAATGGGCCAAAGTGTCTAAAATAAATGTTAGCTCATAAAACATACGTCGCATATCTGTGGGGCCCAAGCAAAGCCCACACAGAGGCAAAAAAAAAAAAAAAAAAAAAAATGAAGTGAGGTTGTTTAACCCAGCAGTGACAGGTATAGAAATGGGAATTTTTTTTTTCTTTTGGTTAACAGAATTCTTTCAACTTCCAGGCAGAAGAGAATATACATTTTGTTCCATGATAGAAAGTGACAAATCTGGATTTTTCCATGGCCTGGAAAGCCAGGCTTCCTAAAATCCATTCATTTATTCAGAAAGTCTTTCTGGAACATCTGTCCCATGCCAGGCACTATGCTTGGCACTGTGGATACATTTTTTTTTTTTTTGCATTTTAAGTATAAACTGTATATTAAATTTAAACAACATTGAAAGTGAACATTTTTTTTACAAATTGCATCAAACACTTAAAACACAACTTGGGAATGTTAAACATTAACTGTCAGTTCGAAACGATGGCATTCACAGCACACATCCTTCTGGCCAATATGAAGTTTGCTCAAACGTAGTATTTTATAGAAGCTTAACCATTAATCTTCCTAAAATTCAATGATTATGCTTCAACTTTATAAGCTTAAGCAAGTCTTCTATGTAATGCCCAGATAACTTTTTCAGATACAAAACATTTATACGAGTAAGGAAATCATAAAAACGTACATAAATTATACTGAAGGGTGAAATGAAAAGGCTGTCTATATACAGATCCATTTCACCTGAGAAAACACACACACACAGAAACCACCGAATAGAGGCACCACTACATTCTCTTAGTTACGTTACGTAGCAAACTGCAGATCTATAAATGTCATTCTATTATGTATGAACTGAAAAAAAAAATATATATGTATATATTAAAAATGTCCTTGAAGACACGTGGGAGTGGAATGTGCCCGTGTTACCTGACTAGGAAAACTTTGCCCTTGAGGGACCCACGGCCCAGTTGGGGAAACTGACATTAACCACGTAAGCAAATAAATATGATTTTCAGCAGTGCTGACAGCTATAAAGATATAGCCAGATCATAGGATGGAGGGCCATCTGAGAAGTCTCTGATGAGGTGATATTCTAGACGAGTCCCAAAGAGTGAGAGGGAGCTGTCCAGATGAAGACAAGGAAGGAACCTTCTGGTCAGTGGAAACAGCAAGGGCACAGGTGCTGCTGAGGAAGGTGTAGGGGTGTGGAGTAGGCCACTTTGTCTGGGGTTAGTGAATGGGGTAGATGGAGGTGGGGAAGAGGGAGGAGGGACAGGTGCTCAGGTATTTGAAGGCCAAGATACAGAATAAAAAGTTCCTTCCAATTTAAGGATTGTAAGTAGTAGGGTGCAGTTGTGAGCCTTGCCCTGGGTTGGCATGGAGAACCCCTCTTCTTTTTCTTAATGTTCATTGTTTAGAGTGAGAGAGGGAGAGACGGAGCCCAAGTAGGGGAGGGGCAGAGAGAGAGAGGGAGACACAGAATCTGAAGCAGGCTCCAGGCTCTGAGCCGTCAGCACAGAGCCCGACGCGGGGCTCGAACTCATGACCCACAAGATCCTGACCTGAGCCGAAGTTGGACGCTTAACCGACTGAGCCACCCAGGTGCCCCGGAGAGCACCTCTTTAAGGCTGAGGAACACCACTTGTCTACCTGACAGGATCGTTCGAATGGGTGTTCTCCAGGGACCCCGGGCCCACAAACACAGGTGCACTTTGGGTGGCTTCCTCAGCACCTTAAGATAACTTGTGGCAATAATCTTGCCTTGGATTTGCAGAATAAACAAAGGCTTTGTCGAGCCTGTAGTTTGAGGTAATAAGTCACTAATGCTGTGTTTGCACACTCCTCAAGCGCCACGCGGAGCGGGCCCCTTCTGTAGCTTAACTCCACTCTTTTGTTTGCTGGTTTGTCTGAAGCGTGTCATGTTTTCATACGACGAAACACACATACACCCCCGACGCCATTTAATATTTAATTCAAATAAATTGCTTACCATAGCAAATAAAATGTTTACATGCGTGAATTTTTATATTCCTGTTGAGTTTTTCGGAAGACATGCGAATCCCTGATAGTACACGGTGGCACTTTTTTTTTTTAATGGTACACAGGTAAACTTCGTTAACAATTTCAGTGTCATGTATTTAATGTGTAATATTCATGTAAAACGAGGGCCAGATCAAACCAGCAATTGGGCAGCTACTATCACTAGATTGTCACTGGCACTTCTGATATAAAATGTACTGTTCGAATACATTTATTTAAGAAGTGAGTTTATTTAAAGGAAAAACACCAGTCTGGGAGGTACTCATATGATGGCAACACTGGGAGTCCTGAGGTCGGCGGGACATGGTCCCCTGGAAGGAATTCTGTGGTCACCAGGCATTTCTCTCCAGTTTGTATTCCCTCCCAGTTTTTCATCTCGTGTGGAATGCCTGTCAAGCCGAGAGTGGAGCCATAGATTCAAGTCGCTTTGCTCCCTGGTGGTTTAGGTCATATTTGAAATTTACCTGCTACTTCAATCATCCATTGATATGCTGCTTTCTCTTAGTAAATTTGCGATATGATTATACTTTAGGTGCAAAGCAATCACGCTCGTGGGAAGATCCTTCCATGCCCTTAAGTTGGATTTTTGAAAAACCACAAATACTCAGGAGGAAATGAGACACGGTCGAGACAAACACAACATTTCCACCTCATGTGGATACAGCAATTCATTATAGTACAGCTCTGATATTCAGAGACTATGTTAAAAAAAAACAGTGTGTCTGTTGGTTCACCAGGGGAGGGCCTCTTGATGTCAATTCTAATTCGATACAGAGAGACCTTAGTAGAATTGGAAGCAACCTCATTACCATTCCATATCGTCACATCCATTTGGTTGATATGTAAACTGAGTCCAGAGTCAGCTGAAGCTTCCACCAGAATTCAAAGCCAAGATTTACTGTCTACCATAGCCCTGCTTACCAGAGGGCATTACACGAGTCACCTTCAGTCTTGTGTTAGTTGTTGATTCTGATCTGTTTGACAAAGAACATGTGTGGGTTGCTAGTCTATTTCTCCCTCGAGACAGCCTCACAAACAAGGTATTACCTGGGGGATAAATGTTAGCCATGGGAAAAAGGAGATTCTATTCCCTTGCATGATGTTTGACTATCACATGCTATGTCATTAGTTCCTTTTGAAACACTTCTTGGGAACATTTCTCTCCCAGCTGTAATTTGTAGATTGCTGTATTTTTTAAAAACTTATTTTTAAGCCCTAGGTAGAGATAAAATACTGCATGAGGACAGAATGGGAAAAGGATCTGAGAAACAGTGGTAAAAATGACATCCTAGGATGGTGCAACTGATGATAAACTGTCTTAATTATATTGTGTTCATTTTAGACATTCTACTGGCAAGAAAAAAACTTCGTGTGTGAATAGGGCTTGACCAAGGCTTGGCAAACTTTTGCACGGAGAGCCAGATATTGTATATTTTCAGCCTCGTATTTTTACTGTACCACTTGTATTCTATTAAAAAATTTTAAACTCCTTCTCTTTTTACCTTAGTTTCCTATGAAGCCAGGGATTGACAGATGTGTAGCCCCCCAACCGCATTTGGCCCTTCGCTTGTTCTCGTACATAAATTTTGTTGGGACACAGCCACGCCCATCTGTTACTGTATTGTCTCTGGATGCTTCCATGCAATAATGGCAGAGTTGCATAGTTTAGTCGACACTGTCTAATCCACATTCTGAAAATATTTGCTGTCTACCCCTTTGCAGAAAACATTTCCTGACCCCAGTACTCAGTAATAAAACTCACTAAATACCGGGTTTCACATGCTGGATTTTAATTTCTATTCTCATTCAAAACCATGTCCTATTACAACTTGTAAAATATTTGCTCAGGGACCTCCCCCCAAAAAACATCTCGCTTGCCCCTTCTGGAATGTGGGCCACACCGTGGAATCATTGTCATCATAGCCCTTGAGCAACGCCTGCTAGATTCTGCACCTACGACAAAGTCTAACGCGTGGGTACCAGGCTTGGGGCAAGTTAGAATGTTTCTCCCTTTAAGTGATGCCCAGCGCAGTTTCCAAATTGACCCGAGAGTCGACTCGTGGGCCTTTCTTCCCACAGTGCTGTGCTCACTTTTTTCTTGAGTCAGCTGAGAGCCTGACATATACATCTGCATCATGGATGTCATTATAACAGGCGTCAAAAATGCTACAGCTCTCCCAGAACACCTAGACTCTTGACAAGATAGATGAAACCTATAGCTCTCTGTACCTGACTTCCAGAAATCAGGACTGCCAGCTTTTGCTCGTGTTATGAATAGCCAGTGGCTGTTCTGTTAGATATCCCTTTGTCAGGGAAATTCTGCCTTCCAGAATTTTCCCCAGATTTACATATTGCATTGTGAAATCTCTGGTACGGAACGCAAAGGGATTTGCAGATACCTTTTTATTTTTGTTTTCCAGGGAAAGTCACTTGCGTTATTACCTCAAAGTGAGGCGTATCAATTGGGCCCCTTCCAGTTGTAGGAGGCAGGAAATGAAGCCCAAAATGGTTTAACCAATGAGGCAATTTACTGGTTCATGTAAAGCAAAGGTCCAGGATAAAGTGGCTTCAGATGTTGCTATTTCAGGACCTCAGATTGTATCGCAAAGGCTTCGTTCCTCTCTGTGCGTTTTTCTGGTCCACTTCTACTGCGTTGGCTCCTTCCTGAGCTGTCCCTTCCCTCACGGTGACCAGGTGGCCTCTGGCAGACACAGCTTTATGTCTTCTCAGGACTAAGTCCAGACTCAAGGAGCTGGCTTCTCTCTCAGGACTTTCAGGTGCCATCTCGTGATATCTGGCTGTGCTGAAATTGGGCTCAACCAACCACATTCTCCAGAGAAATGAGATGATCTGATGAGGCACGTCTAGGACATACCGTCCCTGGAGCTGTGAGGGAGTTAGCCAGCTCCCCCCAAAATTGCGTGGGCTCTGAGTGGGAAGCCCAGAACAAGAGCAGAAGCTATTGCCAGAAGCCGAGTGAATGGATAAGAGGCAAAGAAACATCAACAGGGACACCTGGGTGGCCCAGTCGGTTAAGTGTCAGACTTCAGCTCTGGTCATGATCTCGAAGTTTGTGAGTTCAAGCCCTGCGTCGAGCTCTGTGCTGACAGCTCAGAGCCTGGAGCTTGTTTCAGATTCCCTCTCTCTCTCTCTCTTTCTCTCTCTCTCTCTGTCCCTCCCCTCCCCCCCCCCCCCCCCCCGCAAAATAAATAGACATTAGAAAAAATTTCTTTTAAGGAAAAGAAAAGAAACATCAACAACAAATTCCCGCTGCATAAAATCTGGTTCACTCCCCAAGTCCTGAGTTTGAACCTTGCTTCTACTGTAGGGTTTCTCAACCTCAGGATATTTGGGGGCCAGGTAATCTTTTTGCTGTGTGTGGGAGCGTCTTCTCATGCAGTGTGAAATCTTCAGCGATGTCCCTGGCTTCCACTCAGTAGACACCTGAAGTTTCTTCCTTCCCTCCACCCCAAGTCGTGACAATCAAAGATGTCCCCTAAGAGCCCAAATCACCCCGGGTTGAGAACGACCGTGCACTCATTACAACATAAGAGTGGTGAGCCAAGGGTTGTTACCTCATCATCCACCGGGAAAAGATACGAAGGGGAGAAAGGGCTGTTTCCGGGGCGGTGGTCAACAACCGTTCGGCAAGGACTTGAAGTCTTCATTTCGTTGTGAGCCTGGGGAAGGTCTTTGGAACCAGAGTGGCCCAGCCACACCTGTGAGCAGGAGCAAAAGCAGGCAGCACACAGTCTAGTGCTTAAGAGTCCTGGGGTCACGGTGAGCTGGGTTCAAATCCCTGTTTTGCTATATCCTTGGTTGGTGACCTTGTATGACTTACTTGGCAGCTCAGAGTCTGGATTTTCTCCCCCCGTAAAATAAAGGTAGTTTGGGAGTTCATGTGAGATGTAAATGATGGCGCGTGACAACTAATCGGCAAAGGGGTAACTCTGAGTTGACCGCTGAACACGTAGGAGATCTGACCGTCGGCGTCATCGTTATCAGGAACATCGTCATCATTCGAGCCAGGTTTTCCCCACCATGACGCTGACATCTGGGGCCGTGTGATTCTCTGTTGTGGAAGGCTGTCCTGTGAGGTGTGGATGTGTGGTAGTATTCCTAGCCTCAAAACACTAGATTCTAGCCCCACCTTAGTCAATCAAATATGTTTCCAGACATTGTCGAATATCCCTTGGGAGGCAAAATTGCCCATGGTTGAGAACCACCGATTTAAACCCACTCAAATGACCACCTGGGGACAGACAGTAATAATTCTCTTGCTATATTTCATTCCCAAGGCTGGTCCAATTCTTTTCCCAAAGAAAATAAGGGGGCGCAACTGCCCAGCCTGTCAGGGGAAAAGTTTGAGGTGCCTAACCAAGGACGGTATAATACCCTCGTGACTGTTAACAGCCACTCTGGTTTCCTGAGCAGGCAGAGTGCAGGAACGAGCCCCAACTCCTTTGGCCTTTATCTCTCAACCTAGAAATGCTGCCTCCAGACTCCCAGATCACACTTGTTCTATTTCCAGTTTCAATCTGGCCCAAGGGATCCATGCAGTGTGTCCAGTTAGTTGCTTAAAATGTGTCCTAATGTCTGGCTACCAGATGGAAAATCGTTGCTCTAAAGCTTGGCCTGCCTGTTGTAATGACAATGCTTGTTAGGTTTAATGAAAAACATAGGCCAGACCATGAATAGTGTTGCTTTTTAGATGCACATGCGTGGCTGTGCAGAAATATGATATTGCTGATGGTGGGAATGTATACAGCAAGAATCCTCTATTTTCCTGTGTCTGCCTGATGCTGATGTTCCCGGGAATCGTTTGGAAGCTAAGTCAGATGTAGATACTGGTAAGCTCAGCTTCCAGAACCCTCCGTTCAGAACCAGCAGAGCATTGTGGTTAAGAGGGTAGAATTTAAAGCCAGCCCTAAATAGCTACTTACTAGCTATGTGTGCCTGGCACATAGTCGGTGCTTAATCAGTGTTGGTTGACTATCGAACATTGCTCAGGCTTAGCTCGTTCATCTGCAAAATACAGTAAAGCCTACCTGTGAGATAGTAAGTCAGATCATCTGTATAAAACATTTAGCACATAGAAAACACTAAAAATATATATATAGTTACCATATGTAACAAATTTATGAGATTTCATGTAGTCTTCGTTCGTTCAGCTAATATTTACTTAGTGGTTTCTTTGTGCCCTGTGCCAGCAATTAGTAACTCAACGACTAAAGAAGACGGAGGTGGGCAGCTGCATACTGTCTGTAAGTTAGCAAAATTGTAAATGGGCGGCAGGGGGGTGGGGCACGTAGAAAAGAAAGTTCTTTTTATCCCATTTGAATCCAACACGCGACAGAGCTCCGCAACACTGACTTGTCTCCGATTATTTAACCTCCTCGAAAGTTAGGTAGAAATTCCGGGGAGAATTTCCTTCTCAGTTCCTGCCACATTGCCACATCATTCAATAATATTTTTTAATTTCCAAAAAGAATTGAAGTTTCCAGGCAAGGCACTGACAAGTCAGTTTAACAGAATTTATCGCAGGCTTATTCCTGATCTATCCCAAGAGTCTCTTGATTTATGTCGTTTATCCTATAGCATAAGAACATGGGTTAGATATATGAGGAATGCAGTATTGAGGCCAGGGCTGTGGTTTTTCTGTGTCCTTGGATGGCTAAAATTCCCTCTCTGGGCATATTTACTTACCGTTACGTCTTCGCATGATTTAACTGCCAATGAGTCTTTGCCTATGTGCTTGGACCACCTCCAATGCCATCTTGTGGTCGTACAAATAATTCTAGTCTTGGGGGTAAATGGATGGCAGCCCCCTTCCCAATGAGTCTGAGAAGTAATGAAATGAAGCCTTTTGCCTCAGCCCCAGCTGGGGGAGGGGGTGCTCAGAAACGGCCTCTCTGGGGTGGGGGTGGGGGGAATATGTTGTGCCCGATGCATCTGCTTCCCTCAAAAGACAAGTTTCCACCGGGGCTGATCTTAAATGTCCCAACTGGAAATGAATAAAAAATCATAATCATTACTATTATCATCCTCAGCGTTTATGGAGGGCCTTTGCTTTTGCAATTCTCTCATCTTAGAAGGGTCTCGAACCCACTTTCCTGTTCTAACACCCATGTACTTCCCAAGCTCCAGCTTAGGCTTGACCCACCCTCCCCCCTCACCCCCCAGCAGGAAGCTTCCCCTAACCTTTCACGTCTGAAGTGAAAATTGTCCCCCTTCTGATTACTTGCTCTCACACTTCCTGTTTTATTTTCTTTGTAGTGGCTATTTTGACCTGAAAGTTATCATGAGTATTTTTTTTTTTTTGGCTTATTTATTATCATTTCCCGTGACTAGTCTGTAAAGGTCATGATCGCTGGCCCCGTGTGCAAGAACAGCGAAGGAGACCTAGGAGGGACTCACTCAGCACGTGTCGAGGGAATGAAGGCTCAGTGCTTGGCTCCGGGCTAAGGAGCTGCTGAGTGCTGGCTTGTGGAAATTCAGCCATTAAGATCCAGCCCGCGACCGCTGTTGGAGGTATATTTTGTCATTAACCTGGAGACTGAGTGAAATTAGGTAAACTGCTCAAGATCCCACAGTTAGTGAAAGATAGAGCCCTGATCTGAACCCCGATCCCGGTGCTGGCCCTCTTCACCCGTCAGCAGACTGCCTCAAACCTCTACCCCTCGTTTCTAAACATGGAAGCTCCTTTCCATTCCTGTTTTCCAGGTTCTGCCCGGGTCCTGACCCACCTGTCTGGTTTTGCAAAACAAAAAAAATGAAAGCCTAAATCCCTTGTTGGCTGTGGCTTCTTTTTCTCCATTAGTATTCAGGGCTCACCTTGCATTAAATGGTTAAAAAGAAAAAAAAAAAGTGCGTGTCATTAAACGCTTCAGTAATGGAGTCACTTTCATATTGGGAAATTCTACCACAGGACAATGCTTTTTGGCATGATCCTGGTTTAGCAGGAAGCCTGCAGTGGAGAAGGTATGCAAAGAGGGAGGCAGTGGGGTATCTGTTTGCCTTCAGTTTCAATGACAGCTGGGATCCGTGGTCTGTTTGTGTCCGTGTTCCCAAGGATGGTAACGAAGATTTCACAAGGGGTCAAAGCCATCAAACCTTCTTTGCCTGCCCTGGACCCCACCCCCACCCCTTCTCTCCTGTTTCCCTGTCCCTTCTAAATTAAATCACATTCCACTGCCTCGTATTGTATAACCTCTGGACAAAATACTCTTTTGCACACACACCTTGCTTAAGGCAAAGTAATTGGAATAGATAGTGCTCCTGGCCGAGAGCCACCCACTAATTGCTTTATGCCCAACTCCCCAGTGCTGGAGGCACACCCAGCATTGACAAATCCATGGCTGGCGTCCCGATTTTGTGAGGTTTCTGAAACTATTGGTGCAGTATTAATTGAAGGGGGGGGGAGGGGGGACGGGGGCAGGAGTGGGAAGAAACGAATTCCCTGTAACCATTGGCACCTATTTCTCGGTCTCTTTAATCGCCCATTATTTTGGTGATGGATATCTGGTTTTTTAATTTCCTGTAATCCAGCAAGGAATGTTGTTCTCTTCCTTGAGGACATCTGTGGTCTCTGCGTTTTCACGTTCCAAAAATCCTAACAGAGATGTTTTGTCAATGACTGGGTATTTCGTGAGAGATCCAAAGATTCCCATTAACTTGAATTATTTTCATGGCTCTGATCAACTTTTAAGGTGAATAATTCATGATATTTAATAACCTGTTCAGATCATCACCAAAATTATTGATTTAATAATATTTGGTCATTAATAATGAAAAAGGAGGGGGGATGATTTTTCTTATCACTTACATCAATTTATTCCTTATTGCCTTGCAAATCTTGAGGAGAGCCAATAATCTTAAGGACTTTTAATATCCCATCACTCTTCTTGGTAGAAACCTGGAAGATGTTCTGCATTTTAAAAGATCTGGATTCTTTATGTTCAGTGAATACATTTAGGGGTCTCTCATTTAACCCAACCCTCTATCAAGTCTTGATGTTAAAACTTTCTGCGAATTTGTAGAAACCATAGCTTCCACCCTCTCAGAGGCTCAATGGCAAGGTTCAAAGGGACTTTCTTCCTCTTTTTTATACTCTTCTGTTGAATCATATCGTAATCCGCCCTTTGGTTTCTTTTGCTAATAGACTTTGTAATTCAATACAAGAACTGAGCTGAAAAATTCATCATCAATTTGTTTTGGCAGTGTGGGGTTTCAAATAGTTTTCCCACTGAATTTCCTGTAGAGGTCATATCCACCATGAGGTTCGAGCACCTCGTCGTACATGAAAAAAAGATGTTAAAGTCAAATGCATCAGACAGACATGTGAATATTGGTTACTATTTTGAAATTATTACATTTTATGTTCAGTTTTAAAATAATCTCTTTGGGAACCTCGTTAGAAAGCTGCCCTCATTGCTGGAATATCCCCATGAAGCCATATGTTTGCAGTAATAAATAAATAAAGTTTTTTTGGCTGATTTCCAAGAGGAACCTACTTTATCCCAAATTCTACTGAATACTTAATGGCTTTAGGGCAAGTTTCCAGAACCTAACTTTCCAGGCAATGAGAAATTTCCCTTTAGAGTTGCATTTTAATGCTGACTGATTTCCTATATTTGGTAAATAATGGACAATACGTGTGCAGCTTTAGCTCAAGACATATCATCAGAATCCCCCTACCTGAGACTCTGTCTGCACAGCCAAAACATCTGCATGAGAGGCAGCCCAAGGCAGGGGACGGGAAGAATCCTGGTGTCTAACTATGTGACACCAAAGCATCTTTGCGTTTGGACACATTCAGACAATTAACTCTTTTCATTTTTTGTTATGTAGACCCAGGTTCAGTTAGAAAAGAAAGAAGGAAGGAAGGAAAGAAGGACACAAATCCCTATAACAAAACCATGCACGGTGACGGGTACAATTTATAGACAATAGAAACAACCCATATAAAACTTGGAGAATGTCCAACACTTCTGTAACTGAAACAGGTTTTGGGGTCTACACTAGTGATTCTAATTCCTGGCATGACACCAATACTCCATAAGTGACTCCCTTAATATTCATCAATCTGTTAAAAAAAAAAAAAAAGTGAGTATGTTGGAACAGAGAATACCTCTTGGGTTTTGAGTTGAGTGGCTCATGTATATTAGTATAGAGCACTGTTTTCAAATCGTGGAAGACCCATTAGTGTCATCAATTCTGTGGGTTTTGACCAGCATTAAAAAGAAAAAATAGAATAGAATGTATATATCTAAGTAACTTGCATGTACCAAGGGAAGTAATAGTTTTGAAACAGTTGTTTCTTTCTACATACAAACATATGTCCGGGTTCATCATTTCAAATCTTTTTGTTTTTTGTTTGTTTCCTCTTTATGGTGGTTAAGTACAAAAGACATTTGGAAGCCCTGATACGGAAGGTCCACCTTCCCACATGTGACACTAGAAACTAGTAACCTAACGAGAAACTCTTATGCAAGAATTCTACCTCCTGAGTATATTTACAAACATAATTCTTTTGTTGGTTTGACTTGCCTGTATCTAAGCAAAACAGGGTATCTTTGGCCTTTGCCTCTTTCTTTATTTCTCAAATGCTGGGCAAATGGCACCCAGGGTTTCTCAGAAAAACAAGAACCAAAACAAAAATCTCTGATGGTGTATTTTAAGAAGAGTTCATAGGTGACTCTTTCATAATGTTAGAATATGTCAAATGCCTGATACCTATCCGTGTATTGACCGCTTTTATTGGGGAAAGACAAATGTCATACAGAAAAGCCAAGAAGACATTGTCGTGGGGAAAGATTTCGCTCCATTTCTAGGAAAAGCCAAGACACGGCCTGATTTTGAAGCAGGAATGGGAGTGTCGAATAACTGAAATTTCCAGCACACCTAATAAGTTAGTGGCAAATCACCTCGTTTCTTCATTCTGTTGCCCGTAATTTCAGGCTCCTGGATAGACTGACCTGGCCTCCAGGAAGCGTGTGATGAGACTTGCCCCTTACCTTTTCACAGTCAGATTGAATATTTGCTGTTTATAGGAAGCTAGCGGCTCTCGGCGGCATGGCCTTTTGGGTTCAGATTTTGATGTTCCATGATGAATCCAGCTCCTGCCACCTAGATTTTAATATTCATTGTTAACTTGAGGAGCTGACACGGATGGGACAAGATTTCATTATGAACCTCTTTGAACTTACACCGGTTATAGGAGTGGAGAAATAGATTTCACCCAAGAACATTTTTAATGTTATGTCAGAGCCCAATTGATCTGATGGACTTTTAATGACTTCACTGATAATAAGGGACATCATGACTTAGACCTGCTTCAGCCAGTGTGGAAAGGTTGATGGCAATTTGCATGGTCTGATGAGATCTGAAGTAGAAGGAAATGGACTTCTGAGTTCAAAGAGTTTGCACCCTACAGGGGTGCCATGATCTGCGGGCCGGCCGTTGGGTATGTTGACCATTGGGCACACTTGCTGTTAATTCGGTGCGTCTCCAGTCGTCTGAACGCATCTGCAAAAGTTAGAACCCATCAGAAAAACAGCCAAGCCAGGGGGCTAGACTCACACTCAGATGCTAGAGGACCTGGAAGCTCACTGAATAAAATAGCGGATGAGGAAGAGAATTTCCCTGCTGTTACAGACTACTTAGGCTGCTAAGAGCACTACATTCAATCCACAGAAAGTACTTTTCACTTGCATTTTAAGCAAATAGAAGGTTTAGCAGGACATTATCACCTGGAGTGCCCAGTAATGGGTAATTGAGTCGGGAAAGGGGCTGTATATTTCTGATTAATATTTACCAAAGTCTTTGTGTGTTTTTTCTCAAATATTAACGACGCGGCAGATTGAGTTGAACAAAAAGGACACTGTGGATTGAAATATGGTATTGTGCCCATCAAATTCTGCCTCCTCTCTGCTTGGCTTATGATGAATACCATTCTTTAATAGCAGACGGGTGTTCGTGAAGAACTTATTACGGAGGCTAAGAGGAAGCCAAGAATGAAGGAATGCCCGACTGGCAGCGATCAATCACCTTCTTTTAAAGATGAACTGATCCTTCTTTTTTAAAGTAACAGTTCATGCGAAGGTCTCACACATAAATATGCAAGGCATCAGAGCAATTACAATTGCCTCGTCCTGTTAGCGTTTCGGGGCCTGTTTGGGGAGAAGAGGAATCCCACCCTTCCCCGCAGAGGCCTCTTCCAGGAGAAGCCAGACCTGGCTCTTCTCTAGGGAAGGGTTCCTGTTAAACAAAGGTTAATTATTGGCACCAGGAGAAGAATAATATCCTAATGCCAAAGGACAAAGTCACATTTGGTTAAAGATGTCCGCACTGTAAGACGCAGTATTCACAGTAGAGTCACCCTGCAAAGAAATAGTAGGAGAGCTTCAGGCTGTACTTCATTAACTGGCTTTGAAATCTCACCACCTTGACACTATTGACATGGGGGACTGGATCACTCTCTGCTGCGGTGGCCACCCTGTGCACCGGGGATGTTCACTGGCAGCGTGCCTGGCCTCTACCCATTAGTTGCCAGTAGAACCCACCCCCCCACATTTTGACAGCCAGAAATGTCCCCGGATATTGTCAAATGTCCCCCGAGGGGCAAAATCTCCCCCTGTTGAAAAGGAGGGCTTTAACGATACCGTTGGACCTACAGAAAAGTCCAGTCTCCCCCAGAAGACCACAGGTTTGATCTAGTCTCCTCTGACCACCCACTCACCATCCATCGACACGCCACCTGCTGCCCTCAGACTTTCTAACAGGTCACAGGAGCACTTGTCTCCCTGTGGTCTGCCCACCGCTTCTTCCTTGTGGCCCTGTTCGCTGTGATGTCCCCAGTGCCTCTAATGGCAGTAGCACTCTAGACCCCGGAGTGGTTTCCATCTGCCCGAAAATCACTCTCCCCTTAAGACCCAGACCCAGTGAGCTTGTTTCCAGAAGCTTCCAGCGTATCATCGTGGTGAACGGGGGCCTGGGAGCTAGGCTTGGTTCCTTCTCCTCCACCTACCAGCAGGCAAGTCGCTTTGACCTCTCTGTGCCTCCATTCCCTCATCTATAAAATGGGTGTGATCGTGGAACCTGCTTTGTAGGGTTACAGTGTGAAGATTCATGGGAAAAACATGCACATGTAATAAATGCAGCATCCCCCCACCCCATCAGCTGTTATTAATGTCTCATAGTCTGAAGGTCTCTTCTTTCTATGCAGACTTGGTTTGTTCCTCGGCCTCAGTTTCCCTTGTAGCATGCTTTCCTTGATGACATTTTCTGAATCCAACTCAGGACCTGTGGTGTGACAGATCTGGAACGATGGACCGGAGTTCTAAAATGCAAGCCGCCTGAAAAAGCCAGGGCACATAGCTGCCATTATGGTTTGTGCGTGTGCCTGTGTGCGTGCGTGCGTGTGTGTGTGTGTGTGTGTGTGTGTGTAAGCACGCTCAGATGTGTGGGCCATGCATAACCTCCCATCAGATCCCAGATGGGAAACCACATTCTCTTCATCTCTGGTGCACGGGGAGCCCTGGGTCATATTTGTTGATGTGAATTCTTCTAACTTCAGAAGAGGGCAATCTCTTCCAGAAACTCTTGTCTCCTTCGGACTCCCGGAGTCCCTAATGTCCTTTGTTTAAGGAAAGTGTGGCTTTTATAAATGCTAATTTCTCAAAGTCAGGCCCTTCATCTGCAGCCGGTACAATTCGGGATAGAATTCTTATTCTTCAGGACTTGTGGAAGAGTGCTTTTAGAAAGATACTGCAAGGTCTAGTCGGGTAGCTTGATTAAAATGTTGATTTCTAGACCTGGGCTCAGACCCACTCATTCAGAAATTCGGGTGGTAGGGCCTGCCAATCTGAATTTTTAAAAGCATCCCAACTCATATGTATGCTCGCTCGCGTGGAGAGCCAGAACGTTAGAATAAACCAGAAAAAAAAAAGTATGGAGGCTTTCTGGTACTCCACGGTCAAGTGCCTGGGCGTGGAGTTGCCGCCATTTTTATGATGGGAGAAAGAATGGTTTTCCTCCATGCTTTCTGCCACGTCTTCTGTAATGTGCATGACGCACGTGGAGGGGTTTCCTTTTTGAAATGAGAGGGTTGTGTTCTTATTCTACATTCCACCGCTCTTAAAAACACCCTCAGGGGGAGGACTAGGTGTTTGCAATCTGGAAGAAGACAAGTGCTCTCCACTAAGCAAGGGCGGTACAGACAGTGACAAGTTCTGAGAATTATCTCAGAGCATCAAGACCAGAGCAATGACTTCAGAGCATCCCTTTGGGGAGGGTTTTGTTGTTACCAGGTGCACCAGAAAGGATTCCATATGGCTCCGATAGTCTGGTGGGTTTGGATGCATATTTGAGTATAACCCAAAGATATGAAATAATGCGTCCTTGGTTTATTTCTAGATGATTAATCTCTCCTCGATATCCAAGACCCGTCTTATGATTAATTTAAGTTCTCCCACAACCAAAAATCTGTGTCACATCCTCAAGAGTAACAGAGCCCCATGTCCATTGTGATTTATTTAAGAAACAAAAGCAAAGAGGCTGTTAGGTCTCTTCCTTTGACTTCTTTGCTTGCCAATAATTTCATACCATTGATTTCTTTCCCTTTCTTCCCTGCAGTCTCTGAAGAAAATGCAACTCTCCCTTTTGACATCCTCTCCCAGTGGACTCAGGACGTTTATTTGGGTTTCTGCCTTACCTCTTCCTAACAGGAAGCTTCAAATGGACCTCTGAATTCTCACCCTTTCTTTTCTGGACTTCTCCCCTCCTTAAATCTCAAATCTCTCTTCTTAATAAATAAATAGATCAATAATTAAAATATGTAGATGCACTTCCGTGCCTCAGTTTTCTCATCTTAAAATGGGTGTAAATATAATACCTACCTCTTAGGGTTTCCAGAGCTAGAGTTAAAGCTCGTAGAAGATCGTTGGATCAAAGGAAGTGCTCATCTCCTACTGACTCAGAATTTCATGGGGAATGTGTCTGCCTAAATTACACATGGCTTGTCCCTCTCTATGTTTTTCTGTGCACACACACTTCCTTCCCGGACACCCTCGCCTCTTCTGTCCTTCATTACCAATCTCGCTGAAGGAGCCTTCACTTTCTCCCTGGAGTACCTCACCTCCTACTCGCTTGCCCTAACCTTCAGCTGGCCTTTGGCCAACCCCAGCCGGCCGCCGATGATTCTGGAACTACATCATCTTTCCAGTGACCCCCCCCCCCCCCGCTGCCCCTTCTGTACTCATCCCACCTGAAGGTCCTGCAATGTTGTCCCTACCCTTTTGGTTCTTGCTGTCCTTTATTTCGAGATTTATAATGGCATTTTATTGGTGTCTCCCCTCTTAGAAGACTTGCTCTTTGGTTGTTGATGTGGCTATTGTTGCTGCCGCTTTTCTGCTTGTGATAGAAACAGAAGCTCGACGTCGTCAAATGTGTTCCCGACCTGCATCATGACGCTTGGTGACATGCTTCTTCCCTCCTCTGTGCCCTCTGCTCTTCTCAGATGACCCCAAAAATATCATGGCTCCCTACATCTCTGTCTGTCCTGGGTCCCCATCTCCTCTCCTCTGTCCGCTTAGACCTGGCGATCTCAAATAACAGCCTGCAAGCAGGACCTGGCCCACAGAAACGTTCTCCCCTAGACTCACGATATTAAAAACAAAATAGCTTTCACATTTCCGTTTTTTCACTTACCATCCCTATGTGTGGCTTCTTTTGGAAAACAGGAGCATCTCGCCATCACAGACCTATGTGTCCATGTGACCACAGCCAGCTGGAGCTGAGTGTGTTGTTTCCTTAATCGGGGCACCCCCAGGTTCATCATCACTTACAACCACCTTCACTTAACTGTGTTCACTTCCAGCCTCCTCCAGGAAGTTCATGCTGCCGCCCCTGTTGTATTAGCCCTACGTTTGTTACAACCCTATAAAACGAGAGCAGCCAAATTTATATTCTCACTCCGGCCTGGCCGTCACCCCCGCAGCCAGATTTCCGCATGCGTTCCGGTACATCCCCGACGTACTCCGGTCAGAGAGCTTACTCTTCTCACTCGCTGCAGTTCTGCTCTTCCCTACACCTTATGGCCTGACCTTCAGAATTTAATGATCCTTCTGAGAACGTGTTTGAATCCAGAATTCTAAAAGAAAAAAAAAAAAAACACGTCATGCATTAATCCATACTTGGTGGCATGCTAGTCGAGAATCATCGTTCTATAAGAAGGGTCTAGTTACACAATAAAAAGATATATATAAAAACTGATGTTGTAAGCAAGGAAGGGAGGTCGATAGCTGTTAGAACAGTTGGGACATGAGCTAGAGGGTGCTGGATGGAAGCAGGGTGGCGAGGTGTGGGCATTGAGGCCGTAGTCAGTCCAGAAGACACTGCAGAGGAAAGTTTGGGGACAGATAAAACTAAAATAAAATGTTAAAAAGCAGATGCAAAACCTAAAATAAAGCTACAGAAAGAGCTTGAAGGTTGGTGGTGCCACTGATACATAGGTGGAGGCAGAGACTCCGGGGGGGGGGGGGGGCGATGTTGACGGTTCTGGAAGATGAGGCTGAGTCCCATTTTTGGCATACTGAGTCAGATACCAGCAGACATCTGAATAGATTCGGTGCAGTTGGAGGGAAGACGTGGCGTGGAGGGCAGAAGGTGGATTGGAGCTGCGGTTTTAGAAGGTGCCCACATGGGTGTGGTTTTCACAAAGCTCTCTCTGAGAGGGGGAAAAAAGAGAGAAAGGAATAGAGGAAAGACGGAAAAAAGAGGACCACGCCAGGAGGTAAAGGGTCCCGAGAGACGTAGGAGATCAAGCAAAGGAGTGAAGAAATCAAGATGATAGTTTGATATGAAAGGAAATGGTCTAGCAGCATCCACTGAGCACGAGAGCCTACGTCTACGTAACGTATCTGCGCGAATCTACTGGCCTTGGTCGGAAGAAGGTCACTCATTCGTTCAGTAAACACATACTAAGCATCTATTATTATTTTCCAGAGTGTGCTAGGAAGAACCATCCGCCCTGGAGACCATATCAATCACTGTGGCCTAGGTCTTGCTACAGCACGAACTCCCAAATCTCTAAGGCTTAAAATAACTTCATACTCCCGCGGGGGGCTCTGATCCCTGTCACTCTTGTTCTGGCCCCAGACCGATAAGGCAGCCACCCTTTGAATCATGGCGATTGCCATGACACGGAGGAAGAAAATGTGCCTCGGCAATTAAAACTTCTTCTGGAACACGAAAGCAAGTGGGGCGGCCACATCTAACCTCAAGGGGCAGCAAAGTGCAAGTCTAGCCCGTGTCCGCGGGGAAGCAAACTGGAACGTTCGTGCATAGCCCCTGTGAGTACCCCAGAGACGCTAGTAAGGAAGGCAAGGTGAAGTCCAGATCTAAGTATTTGCCTTTTATTTCCTTAAACCAAGGCTTCCACCCAACGTGCAGGGCCCAGGCCAGAGGCTGGGAGGTCAATCACCCCTCTCCCTCAGACCCACCACCTCACTTCATGGTGGCCAGATGACCCCCCCCCCCAAAAATCGTAACCTCTGTGGAGCATCTGGGTGGCTCAGTTGGTTAAGTAACTGACTCTTGCTTTCAGATCAGGTCATGATCTCACGGTTTATGGGTTCGAGTCCTGCATTGGGACTGCACTGTTAGCACAGAGCCTTTTGGGGATTCTCTGTCTCCCTCTCTCTATGCCCCCCCCAAATAAATAAAAAGATTATAACCTCTGCCCCTGATGAACTTGTTACCTGGATCAGGGGCAGGCAAGAGGTCCCCGCCAGCCACAGCTTGGTGATGCCTATTCGGAGATGGCACCACCCAGCCCCACCCCACATACTACACAGCATGAGTCTAATCCTGACCCTCCCCCGACCCGTAATATCTAGGCTCCCACAGGGAGCTGAGAGCGGTGGTAGAAAATGTGCCTACCCCTGCCCCCCCACCACTGTGACCCAGCCACCACCCCGGGCCTAGAGTGACAGCAGTAAGAGGGCTAAGGCCAGGGGGAGGGAGCCAGAGGGCAGGCAGCGGACAGCTGAGACCCCTTCCCAGGGACCTGGAGGGGACAGCCTTCTGAGCTGAGGCTCTAAGCCCCCAGCACGTGTCCCATGGCCCCATTAGACTTCACTTGCAAAACACGAATTCAAAGATGAAATTAATGAACATTTCTTGAAGATGGTGACCACAGGGCCCCTTTGGAGCATGGAGCCCTGTGCCTTGACTGCCCCCAAACCCACGTTAATGCCTTCATTGTTTTGTCTTTTTCAAAATTGTATTTAAATTCTAGTTAGTGAGGAGCGCCTGACTCTTGACTTCGGCTCAGGTCGTGATCTCATGGGTTCGTGAGTTCAAGCCCCACGCTGGGCTCTGCACTGACAGCACGGAGCCTGCCCGGGGTTCTCTCTCTCTGCCCCTCCCCCCGTTCATGTGTGCATGTGCACCCTCTCTCTTTCTCGCTCTCAAAATAAATAAACTTACAAAATAAAAGTAAATACATTCTAACTAGTTGACATAGAGCGCAATGCTGGTTTCAGGAGCAGAATTCAGTGATTCATCACTTACATACAACACCCCGCGCTCATCACAGCAAGTGCCTCCTTAATCTCAGGCCCTCGTTTTTGCTGGAAGGACAGTCCTCCCTTTAACCCCAGCATTTGCCTTTTCTTCCTTTCCTCTTCTGTGTTCCAGTTGCCCTTGAAATCACATTCAGATTAGGAGTCATCCTAATAGAAAATTCATTTTTGCTAAAGCATAAACCCTCACCTACACGAACCAGCTTGACTGTAGCCTACTCTTTTTTTTAAGACTTCTTCCAAGATATTGGGCTCTTTGTAACTGCCCCCACCCCCACCCCATACTTGGGCCTCAGAACGGACGAGGGCAAGGGTGTGGAATGGATGAGTCAACTTTGCAAGGCCAATAATTTGCAAGTTTGCGATTTATGCAAAGTCTAAGAAAGGCAGCCAGCTCGCGGGGAGATTGCATATTCGATTCGATAACCCCTCAGCTTCCCTCTTTGCCAGGAGGGGGCTTGCAGAAGTCAGGTGTCAGGGAAATAGATATAGGTGGTCTTAATGTTCTCCCTGGTATGATTGATATCTGTCTGTAGACAATATAGCTTACAACAGATTAGCGGACTCAACATAGACTGAGGCCCTGGTAAGAGTGAATGCTGTTGACGTTATCAGCAATTCCTGGAAGAGAGCTTTCTTATTTTTCCCCTTTTCTCTCTTTCCAGAATTTATCTGTTCCCCTATTTACTTGGCTACCCTTTATCCCGTTGCTGCTTAGTTCTCTGAAATAGCTTTGCGTATCTAACCATATTAAACCCACTTACTTATTGTTCCTTTATCTCCGTTTGGTGTACCGAATGTTTATTTATAAACCACTCATGTATCTAAAATGTACCTGATTGTTGCCTGTCTATTCTGTTCTCTGGCATGTATCCTAGCGGGCTGTGCATGGATTTGCTGCACTCAGATATTAGAAGTCTTTCGGTAAATGTAACTACTAGAAGTCCTAAAGAAAGGTTTAGAATACCTAAGAGGCAGGGCGCCTCAGTGGCTCAGTTGGTTAAGCATCCGGCTTCGGCTCAGGTCATGATCTCGCGCTCCGTGAGTCTGAGCTCAGCGTCGGCCTCTGTGCTGACAGCTCGGAGCCTGGAGCCTGTTTCAGATTCTGTGTCTCCCTCTTTCTCTCTCCTCCCCTGCTCATGCTCTGTCTCTCTCCTCTCAAAAATAAGTAAACGTTAAAAAAAATTTTTAGAATACCTAAGAGGCAAGTAAAACATTCCTGCTATACCCAGAAAGTGCCCTAACACCCAGGAAAAAAGTGTGTTTCACGTTGACATCGAGTCTATTTTGGAACAATGACCGTCAGTCTTTAAGTATGGGCTCATCCCCTGTCTTACATGCTTTCAGTATCCTGAGGGTCCTCTTATCACAAGTTGATTGGTATTGGTATGTGTGTAAGACTGCCTGCCCCATGTGTCTGCATTCCGTGACTGGTCCAGGAGAGTACGGATTATCTGGTTCTCAGTCAACATCAGTTCTTGGACACCTGACCCGGTGCCTGGTAGACAGCAAGGGGTCCATACACATGACTTGAGTGGATGATGAATCCTTGGCCTCGTTTGAACCAGGACCCTCACTTCCCTAACCCCTTATAAATTTATGTCTGGGGTTATTCGGATGGACCTCGATGTGGTCTGCCGATGTCCAAAGCATCCCGTGAAGGGACACTCTCAGACAAGTACTCCGGAACTGAGCCTTGAGCCAGGCACAGCGAGTACTTGTACCTGGCCTCGAGCATTATTAGCGGGGATGCGTCACGCAGCCTCTAAATTCCAGGCCTTCATCTATCAAGGGGAAATAGTCTGAGCACCGCCCTCACGGGCGATGCAAACTGTGGTGTAGACAGCAGGCGCTCAATAAATAGCCGCGGCTGCTGTTCCCACTGCCGCCTGGTGGGCTCGCGTTCGTCAGACCCCTGCGTCAGCACGTTGGGAAAATCTGGGTGCAGAGTGGACATCTCAGTGAATGCTTCTTGGCGGGTTGACTGTGTAAACTCCTTTCTCTGTGCAATGTGGCGTCTTCTCCAGATGGCCGCCTGTGTCCGGGGAAGAGACAGTCCCCAGACCTGCCACAAGTCCGCTCTCACTAAAGTCCCCCCAGAGTGGAGGTGGGCCGGGAGAGAGGTGATTATTCGGGCCTTCTGCTTAAATTATTTTATGCCCGGGGTATGTATTTATTTGCCTGCAGCGAATTCAGAAGCACGAACAATGCTCGTGTTCACTAAGAGTTACCGATGTTTTCAAATTGTGCCCAGCGATTTCTGAGTCTGGATCTGAGAGGCAGGAAGAGGCCTGGGTTGGGTTTCATACATTAAGATGTCTTCCTTGCATGCGGGAAACATTAATTCTCGGCGGTTTGGCCCAGGATGAACCGTCTTTGCAGGGGCCAAATCTCATGCGTTTCCGTGCCCCCCCACCCCCTGCCTTTACCATGTTAGGCTTCCTTCTTCATTCACTGATTTATTTGTTCAACAAGCGCATTTGAGAGCTCTGCTCTTTGTCAATCCTTGGGCTACGTGCAAGGTTTTGCCCTTGCGGAGTTTACCTTCGAGAATAGAGGGAGGCCGTAAAGATATGCCCTAGCTTTAGGGAGAGGGGCCATACAAGTACTTTCATTAGGTCATCAGAGCAGTGAGGGGATGGGTCGCGTGAGATGAAGGGCCGGGTGTTGCTTTGTGCAACAGCGAAGGCCTGCTGCTGGGGCTGGAGGGGCGTGCCCACCTGGTGATTATTTCATCGGCAAACCATTCTGGCCAAGTAAAACCTGGCCTCGTGTAACCTGGAGGTTCCTTTCTTCAATGTAAGCCTCTTTAAAAAAAAATTTTTTTTAATGTTTATTTGTTCTTGAGAGAGAGAGAGAGACAGAGCATGAGTGGGGGAGAGAGAGGGAGACACAGAATCCGAAGCAGGCTCCCGGCTCCGAGCTGTCCGCACAGAGCCCGACACGGGGCTCGAGCTCACAGACCGGGAGATCATCATCCAAGCCGAAGTCGGACGCTCAACCGACCGAGCCACCCAGGCGCCCCCAGTGTACACCTCTTTGAGATAAAAATGCCAGGGGCACCTGGGTGGCTCCGTCGGTTGAGCGTCCGACTTCGGCTCAGGTCATGATCTCGTGGTCTGTGAGTTCGAACCCTGCGTCAGGCTCTGTGCTGACGGCCTGGAACCTGCCGCAGATTCTGTGCCTCCCTCCCTCTCTTCCCCTCCCCTGCTCACCCTCTGTCTCTCAAAAATAAATAAATGTTAAAAAAATTTTTTAAATAAAAATGCCAGTGGGTTCCCCCAGCCCCCCTCCTCGGAAGGCCCCAGCCTCCTCCAGGCCCACCATCATCTCTCAGCTCCCTCAGCGCCCCAGCCTTGTACCCTCACCCCCCACCCATGGCCGGTGCACATGCGGCTTGCCCAGCTGGCCGTGCAGCATCATTGTACAGTGTTAGGACAACTGACCACGTAGAACACCGCGTGACTGGCATCCCCAGCAGGTAGAGCGCCAGAGCTCTCGCAAGCCGCTCGCCGTCGCTGGAAGCCCACCCCCTAATTTCTCGTGGCTGACTTCTCTGCTTACATAAGACCACAGCTCGGATCTCCGGTCTCCGGGAACCTCCTTTGGCCTCCGGAATGGCCCTAGCCCCGCACGACGTACCCCCCTTGCCCATAAACCTCTTGGTAGTACTTAATCATAGCTGCAATGTTACTTTTCTTCATACGATGATGTCACCGAAGCCAGTCAGCCCCGCTAGGACGGACGCTCCATCAGCCTGGAAGCCATGGCCGTTTATTTGACGTTTCCTCCCCATCGTCATTCCTGTGCAAGCGGTTTCTGGCTATGGGCAGTCATGCCAGAAATGTTTGTTGAATGAATCGCTAACCTTCCAGGAGGCATCCGGGTCTTTTGTCGATCCCTTAACATGCAGAGCTTTGTTACTCCAAAGCCTAGCAGGAAAAAGGCAAAGAATCACTACCAGACGTCCCCCTGAGAGGAAACCCAGCCCTTTCCCAAGAAAGCCAAGCTTGTTTATGTTCACCAGTCTAGAGGGCAGAGACGTTGTTCGTCTCACCTTCCCACTGTCAGCGAAGAATGAACGGCCAACGTCTCTGGTTGAGGCTGGAAAGCCAGGCAAGTTGGGCCGTGACTTGAGACCAGGCTCTTAACTGGAGAACTTCCAGCACCACAGCCAAGGCCACTGGTCACATCCTTAGATTGAGGCTCTAGCATATTGTCTTACGTGCATTTCCCAAGACCCCCAGTCAGAAGCTGAGGATGCAGACTAGTGTCTAATTCGTTTGGACCTGCTCTGAAAAGGGTACCGCCGACTGGGGGGCTGAAACAGCAGTAATTCCTTTCTCACTGTTCTGGAGGCTGGAATCCCGAGATGGATAGCACATGGCTGGGTTCCAGTGACACGTTTCTGGTTTCCTCACATGACACAGAGACACAGAGGTGAGGAGAAGAGACCAAGGTCTCCTATAAGCTCTTCCTATAAGGGCACTAATCTCATCGTAGGGGCTCCATCCTTATGACCCGAACACTTCCCCAAAGCCCTGCCTCCTAAGACCATTCCATCGAGGGTTAGGGTTTCAACATATGAATTTCAAGGGGACACAGACACATAGTCCATAACACCTAGGAAGCGCCACGTTGAGATTTCTGGCCGATGTCATCCATAAGAGGCAACATGAGACGTCTCTTCCTTACCAAGAAAGACTTAGAGTTACACAAAGTAATCTGGCTCAGGTGGCCATCAACACATAATTTTTTTTTAATGTTTTATTACTTTTGAGAGAGACAGAGAGAGAGAGAGAGAGAGAGAGACAGAATCCGAAGCAGGCTCCAGGCTCTGAGCTGTCAGCACAGAGCCCGACGCGGGGCTCGAACTCATGAACTCATGACCTGAGCCACCCACACACTTTGTCAGGTCCTGGTCTAGGCACTGGGGATGTAGTAGTGGAAAAGACAAAAGTGCCGGTCCCCAGGGAGCTCACTTAGTGGTAGAGGCAGTAGGTGAGTATAGAAGGTAACCGGCTGGTGCTAAGTGCTGCTGGGCATATCAAACACGGCTACGTGTTCGAGAATGACGCAAGGTGGAGGAAACAATCTTAGGCTGAGCTGAGAACCAAGTGATACATGGAGTCCAGCTGTGCAGATACTTAGGAGAGCAGTGTTCCCAGAAGGGGGGGAAGGGGCAGCAAGCACAAAGGTCCTAAAACTCAGTTAATGGCACTGATCGGTCATCTGGGGGGTACAAACTGATACGCCCATTTTAAAAATCCACAACCATGACAAAAAGAAAATATATTAAGGGCACCACTTGGATTCTAAGTTGTTCTCTGTGCTCACGTTTTGGCTAAGGAGGGAACAAATTCAGTGTAGTTCTCTCTGTTTAATCTCATATCGTTCCAAGATTTCCCTCAATCCACCCGTCTCTCTATTCCTGAATAGCTTCAATGGTGGCCAGATAGTATGAGAAGTATGTATTTTCGTGAAGTCTTGTCACACTCATGTGACAGCGGGGCCATGGAGAGGAGCGACAGAATCATCCCTCCCCTTTGTCACTCAGGAGAATTGTAAAATTGTGTAGTTGTGGGCTTTGCTGTTGACCACAAATGTTTGATCGGCACACTTGGGGAATTTACAGTGCCTTCGTGGGGTGAAATAAACATCCAGATAAAAAAGCCAAATGCCTTTCAAGGCTTCTGCTGCACTGGTAAATGGTCCTTATAGGGCAGAAAATTGATAGTTTGAGGGTTAATAAGGAAAGCCACTTGGGAAAGATTCTGTAGGAAACAAATGGATTTACATTTTAAAGGGTTGGAAGAAGGAGGAAGAAGAGTCAAAACATGACAAAAGAAAATTATAGTGTCTTATGTCGGGTTCCCTAGAAGCAGAGCCTGAGGCAAGGATTTGGATACAGGTGACTTTTTGAGTGATCTCAGTAAAACCTGTGAGGGAGCGAGGGAAGCAAGATTGTGCTGCGGAAGGCTGTGGTCCCAGGTACAGTGTGACCTTGGTCTGAAGCACAGACACAGGGCTCTGGAACTTAACCCCCATCAGAGTTCTCCTATTTGGAGGCAAGGAAGATGGACGTTTGTATCCCAGTGTCAGTCAGCTGTTGGTCGTGGGCAGCAGGAAGGGGTCTTCACCTTTCAGACGAGGTGGCACCTGTCAGCCTCTGTGGACAATTCCCCAGAGGGGCAGCTGGGCAACCAGGAGCCACCACTCACAACAGCTGTGGGTGGCCGTGCCAGAAGGGGACCTCGGTGGAGAACTCAAGAGTCTCCTGCCCCTAGATTCTCCTTCAAATAGGTCTATCTTTCGACAAAATATAAACATCCATCCATTCATTTGATTAACGTATTTCTTCAATAAATGTTTCTCGAGCACCTACTGTGTTTCAGAAATTAGCGTTACAACAGTGAACCAAATGGATCTGTCTGTTGCCAGTTATCAGCACACTTAAGCAA
The DNA here is from genome assembly GCF_027475565.1 of Acinonyx jubatus. NCBI lineage: Eukaryota > Metazoa > Chordata > Mammalia > Carnivora > Felidae > Acinonyx > Acinonyx jubatus. Next base: position 9,196,751 of record NC_069388.1, on the reverse strand, counting down.
ATGTGGAAGACACAATGAAACAAAGAGATGATAAGGTCGGGGCTCCTGGGTGGCTCAGTGGGTGAAGTGTCCCACTCTTGGTTCTGGCTCAGGTCATGATCTCATGGTTCCTGGGCTCAAGCCCTGCATTGGGCACTGCTCTCACAGCGTGGAGCCTGCTCTGGATTCTCTCTCTCTCTCTCTCTCTCTCTCTCTCTCTCTCTCTCAAAATAAATAAACTTTAAAAAAATGATAAGTTCTACAGTAAGAGAGGCCACGTTCTATACGAGCTCTTATTAGGACCCCTGAATCTAGGGGAGACAGTCTAAAACGGTTTTGCCCTTCACAGTAGCCTTGAGCTACATATGGTTATCGAGCACTTGAAATGTGGTTAATCTCAAGTGAGATGCTCTGAAGGTATAAAATACACCTGGCATTTCAAAGACTTAGCATGAGGGGAAAATGCTAAAGGTCTCATTAATGATTTGTGATATTAATTACACGTTAAGAAGACCATAACATTTTGACTACATCGGGTTAAATAAAATAGATGATCAAAATTAATGGTACTTGTTATTATCTAACTTGTTTAATGTGGCTGCTAGAAAATTTTAAATTACCTATGTGGCTCGCTTTATATTTGCATCGAGTGGCTCGGGTCTAGGGGCTTCTTGAGGCTTTCTTCATGCCTTCAACACCACAGATAAGCTTGCTTAACAACCCAGTAACAATCCCTGGTCCAGTTAACCTGGATGTTCACCGAGTATCTCCTCGTGGTAATGAAGATATAGCCATGTTACTCCAAATTTAATATTGGGCACTTCCCATCACTCGAGACCACTACGTTTTGTTCGTTTTCTGTTTGGTTTGACATTTATTTATTTTAGAGAGAGGCAGAGACAGGGCACAAGTGGGGGAGGGGCAGAGAGCGAGGGAGACGCAGGATCGGAAGCAGGTTCCAGGTTCTGAACTGTCAGCACAGAGCCAAGTGTGGGGCTCGAACTCCTGAACTGTGAGATCATGACCTGAGCCCAAGTCGGGCGCTCAACCTAACTGAGCCACCCAGGCACCCCTGGTTTGGTTTGTTTTTAACAAGCCCCTTTGATTACAGACTTCTCTTTACGGCTCCCTCTGGCATCCAAAAGCTCACAAAACCAGTTTTCTTTCCTCCCACACCCCATTTTAGATCATTGGAGTTTGAACAGGATTTCCATCTACCGCAGATAACAATTCCCGTTTTATCAGTCCCCTTTTCTCTTCTCGACGTGGCATGATTTTGAATATACATCTATAGAAGCAAAAGTGAAGAGGCAAAGAAATATAAATGGTTGGAAGTGAGTCTCTTTTCCAGTAATTTTTCCCCTCCGCTAGTAAGATGTCACTCCAAGAGAGGTTTCACAGCACAGACAGACCCGAAAGTATGATCATCGTTCGACGCGTAATTGAAAGATTTCAAAAGTTGAACTGGAAGCATTTTTGTCAGAGTTTATTGCAAGTGTTTTGTATCTTAAAAAAAAAAAAAAGTTTATGAAAGTTCTGTGACAAGAAGATGAATTACGGAACCATAAGAACAGGGAAATAAATGGGTCCTGGAGACTGACAAACGGGGCAGATGACAAGAACGTATAATTTTAGGACACACACAAAAAAAGGTAACTAAATTTGAAAAATTGCATTAGTGTACCATTTTCCGTCTATGAGCCATTAGAGGGGAAAAGTGGAAATTACACCCTGTAACAAAGTAAAAATGTTTTCAGTGTTTAAAGGTAATTTTGTAATACTGCTGTTACTTAAACTCTTACCTCTTAGAAAAATCCAAAGACAGGACCCCTGGTGATATTACCTGTGTCTTAGGCAAAGAGCAACAATTTGAATTCCATTCAAATACATTTGTATTTTGCCAAGTGCTATCAAGCTCTGAGCTGCATAATTTGCAGGATAAGTGATATAGATACTTTTTCTCTGCTCATTTATCACTCTCCAATGGGCTTCATTACTGACAATCAAATCATAGAAGATGTACAAAATTGTCATGATGCAGTTATTTCCTCATGATGTTCGATACAAATAGTACTTCTTTACAAATGGCTTTTTTTTTTTTGCCCTATTTGCCACAACATTTTTGCTGTCTTTTTAGAATCTTACTAAAGTTCCAGGGATAGACTTTTTTTTTCCTCACCCACCCCCCGCCCCCCTCCGGCAAATGTGTAGGGCTCCTCGGAAAACAAGTATTTCTACTTAGGGAAAAATTAAAACTGCCTCCCGTAAACAAAAGCAGTATTGTTTACAAGTAGTCCTTTAACTGGTACTCCGCAGATGTGTGCGGGTGTGTGTGTACCGTGTAAAAGCGTCCATGAGCACAACACATTCTAGCTCAGGCTATCTCCCTTTTGAAATCATGGAAATCATGCACATCCCGTCACCGAATCGTTTAAGGATGAAATATAGAGACACGCATCAAATGCCCCAAATCTAGGCAGCGAAATTAAAGGAGGTCGTGGGCAAGAAACGCATAGGCTCCTCTGTCTAGCTTTTGTTTTTCCACTTTGGAAAACATCACGGGTACGGAGAAGTTTCCATTGGCTCTAAGAGATTCAAGAACAGGCAGTTGGCCACTGTCCCTTTAGCTGGCAAAGCTACAGGGAGTAGTCGGGGCTGTGGTGAACGGAGAACACTCTCGGCCTCCAGGGGTAGCAGCCGCTCCCAACTCGTTTCTTGCTCCATGGGCAGTGCTGTGTTTTTCTTTATTTCTTTTCAAAAGAAGCCAGAAACCTGGATTTCCCTCTCAACCTCCCTCTCTCTCTCTCTCTCTGTCTCTCTCACATGTTCATGTGTGTTTAGAAAGATAGTTCTTGATTTTTAAAGGTTGATAGCCTATTTTAAGTGTATAAACATGGAACAAGCCAAAAAAAAAAAAAAAAAATACATTTCCTAGCCAGATACAGCCTGGAGACTGCCAGGGTATGACTTCTGCAGAAGGCTCTTCTCAAGGGTCTGGGGCAGCCAGGGTTATCACGGAAGGGTCACAGAGTCTGTCCTGAATCTCTACCTCTCTACTCTCCCTCCTAGGACATGACCTGTTGGAGACGAGGTCATTGATAGATTGATGTGTTGACTGATCGCTATTATGTCAGATGTCACCTATGTTAGCTGTAAAATCTCCTCTGCTTTTCTTACCAATATAGGTGAGAGTTGGACCTTGAAGATAGTTGTGTCCCCTCTCAACCGAAACCCATCGTCACATCATTGTCACCTAGTGAGTATGAGCCTCAGGGCAACAAACTAAGGATATGTCAGGGAGGATCACTTTCTTTTGCTAGATTTCAAGTTAATTCCCATTTTCGGCAAAGCAAACATAATTTTTTTAACTCTAATCTGTTATGGGTTCCCCTTCCTTTAAAGTTGAACTAGAAATTCAGATATAGTGCCCGCCTAGCAAGTTTGCCAGGAAAAGAGGGGCAGCTCTTTGGGAAAACGGACAGCCCCTGGGCTACAGTGACACATTTGTCATGCTGGTGAGGGAGCCCCCTGTGGCCTCTGGGCCATGCGTGGAGCACACACGTCTTCCTGCATGGCTGTCTCTGGGGTCTGGCTGTTTAGATGCACCAGAGCCATTCAGTCCCTGAGGTATTGGATTCCATTAGCTGGGCAGCCTCCCCTCCTTCTGGCCAAGTGGAACCCCTTTTCTATCTTGGATGGGGGTGGGGTGCGGAACGGGGGGGAGACAAAGACCCGCTTTCAACTCTCAATTCTGGCCAAATTCTTCTTGAACTTCTGCTACAAATCCTAAGTTTTCTCAAGGGGCTCTTAGGCTTTTGGAGATAAAAGCCGAGGACAGGCAGAAGGCATTTCTGCTTTCTCCTCTGCCACATCCCTTCCCCAAGGCAATGAGCGCAAGTGATGACTATGTAGAAGGGTGAGAGACAAACCCAGGCTGGCATCTCCACAAGGATCCCAGGGCCATCACATTTCCAGCATCTCCAACCTCCTCGACTTATCGGATACCAGTTCTGTGTTCTGGGCTTACTAGGTATCATCTTATTTTATTTCTCAAGACAACCCTGTGAAGGAAACATCATCTGTATCAGTTATCTATTGACAGGGCCGTGCTGTGTAACAAATACCCCTAAACCTGGTGACGAAAAACAATCAACATTCATTTCGCTCACCAGTCAGAGGGGTCCAGCTGCTCTGGGCTGGGCTAGCCTGATCTCAGGTGGCCCTGCTCATAAATCTGAGGTCAGCTTCCAGGCTGGCTTAGGGGCTCAGCTAATCTTGGCTGGGGTGCACTCACACGGTTGGGAACTGGCGAGCTGTGGGCTGATGTAGAACAGCCTGGGCTTTCGTGGCTGAGACACCCTGGCCCCACATAGCAGGCATTTCCTCATCCAGCAAGATAGCCTATGCGTTTTCTTCTTGTAGCCGTTGCAGAGGGAAAAAGCAAGCGGGCCAGGTCGGGTAAACATTTTTCAGTTTTCTGTTTTGCATTACATTTGCAAACATCCCAATAGACCACACAGGTCATGTGCCAACCAAGGGTCAGAAAGGTGGGGGGGGGGGGGGGGGCGGCACGAAATCCGTTGGCTGGCTAAGGGCACCGAGGGAGGGAGGGTTGACGCATTCAGGCCCATAATACAAGCAGTATCCCATTTTCTGAGTCACAAAACTGAGCCTGGGAGAAATAATCCTGGCAGTAATGAGGCTGGGCTTCAAACCCATGCATGTCTGGCCCCACAGCTGTGCTCCTGGCCACATTGCTCTGCAGTCTTAATTTTTAAAAGGAGCTTGTAAAAAGGATTCTCCATGTTAAGGAAGCATCTCCCAGGCCAAATGGAGTGTTGAGTAATTGCCTGCTGAATATGGTTGATAGAGAACACAAACTTCAAGCCAAAACACTTTAATTTCCCCTAAACATATGTAATCATCTTAATTTCCTTTTTGCCTCTGTCGACAGAGCTTAGGGGAGACAGCTCCTTTTTAGCATCAGCCAGTGTCTCCCTGGGAAGCAGCATGCAAGAAATGGGGTTGGCATTCTTTCCTTCGAAAAAACAAAAATGCATTTTATGTACTTTTACTGTCTTCCCTGGGCTGGCCCCTTGCCCCACCAGGGACGTCTTTTGCTTGACGTTGTGCTTTGCCCCGTGGCTTTGAACCCTCGTGCTCATTTACCATCAGGCTCCCACGTCTTGGGTGATTTGTGACCCTGGTCTAGTTCCCATCACTTGAGTCCATTTGGGGGCTGAATTTCATACATAATGAAAGATCTGGTTGAGCAGTGCTGATGTCTCTGGAAGGACCGGCTCATTGATCAGTAACTGGTTTGCTTCAGAGGACAGAGTTGTCCTAATCTGAGAGGCAGATTACATTTCAAACCCAGCAAATCCAGCTTCTTCCGTGGTTGACATGACCAGAAATTGCCAGCTGGACTTTATGGACTGTTAAGCTTTTTTAGAATATGACGTGAGGTCCTTTAACCGATTCAAGTGGAAGTAATAGTAATAATAACAGCAATGCAAATTTCCTGAACCTTTATCATATGCCAGGAGCCGTGCTCACCTCTTTGCATGCATTCCATGTTCCCAACCCTCCTAAGTTATTGATAGCACTATGCACCCATCTTGCAGCTTAAGATACTTGGGTTTAGGTGACTTTCTTTCCCAGGGCCATGTTGCCCGCCAGTAAGTGACAGGCAGAGACAGGAGGTGGCCTAGCAGATGACGGTTAAGAGCAGGATCAGTAAACTTTGCCTGTAAAGAGCCAGATAGCACATATTTTAGACATTTGCAGGCTATTTGGCCTCTGCAGCAACTACCGAGCCCTGTTGTCGTAACACAAAAGCGGCCACGGCCACTGCGTTTCTAGGTGGGTGTGGCCGTGTGCCAATAAAACTTTATTTACAAACACGGGCAGTGAGCTGGATTTGGCATTTGTCTGGCATCACTTCCAAGCTGTATTTTTTTTGAGGGGGGGGCGGTGGCTAACTCAACTTCTCTCAGTTTTTTTCATCTAAAAAAATAAGAAAAATAAATAAGATAAAACAAAAATTGAGGATGATGATGCTCATAATACCTAGTTTGTAGGGTTATTTTCAGGAGTAACTGGCTGTTGCCTACAAAACACTTATTTCTGTTATTGCTGATGTGAGAGACGGGGGAGGGGAGGAGAGGAGCCCTTCTGGGCTTAAGGCCCCGCTTCCCAACTTAACCGCCAGCTGAGTGATCTTGGGAGTGTTACTTAACACCTCTGAGTCTCAGACTCTTTTCTCATTAGGTGAAGGATACTTGAGATATCCTTCAAGTCACAGGATAGTTGGGTTAAATGTCACAGGATAGTTGTCACAGGATAAATGTCACAGGATAGTTGGATTAAATGAATTGAATGCGTGCAAAGGCCTTGCACGTGGCAAGCACTTTAGAGGGGCTTTATTATTATTATTATTATTATTATTATTATTATTATTATTACTGAAAACTCAAGGTTTGAGTCCAAGTACTCTTGGCTTCCAACCATGGGTTCTTTGCCACCAAATGCTCCTGAAGGGCCTGCTCACTGTTTTACACTATCGATGACCCCCTTGGTGACCTGCTGAAGTCTATGGGCCCCTTACCAGAATCCTGGTTTTCAGTGCATTAGATAAAAATATACAAAATTACAAAGAAACAAGTGTACAGAAGTTCAGTTATCAAAGTGTTTTACGCAACAACAGAGTTTGATGTAGCCATGTATGTACTTCTATATGGCGCGTTAAACAATACGATCCGTCGGGGGGGCCTGACAACTCCTATAATGTTGAAATAGTAATAAATGTCTGTGATATTTCAGTAGCTCCGCACCAACTGTGATGTGATATGAAGATACCTGCGATTTGTACTGGTGCTAAAGTCACAGGTCCCGTGATTTGATGCCTGCATTTATAATCGAAGAAATGCTACATTTCACGTAAAGGTTGATGAAAATAATCTTTTAAAAAATTCACTCTCACAAAATGTCTGAACTCCTGGATCGCTGGGGTGCACAGGCCCCCAGGTCAAGAACCCTGTGTCTGCTGCCCCTCAAGAAGCCATTTTAAAGAAATAATAAATCTAACGGATACTACTTCTTACGGAGGCGAGAGGTCCCTGCCCCTGCACAGAGATGGTGTTCGGCAGAAGGGACGTCCACAGAGAGAGCAAATGCTTCCCGCGCCTGTGCAGTCGTAAAGCGTTCATTCACTGGTAGGTGAGCGAGAAATCAGAAACTGTGTTGTCCCCTAATTTGATGCCCCGTGTGGAAAAAGATTGTCATTGAGACTAAGCCAGTGAGAGGTAATGGAAACATGATACCACTGACCTCATCCAAAAAAAAAAAAAAAAAAATAGCTATTGTCACAGGACAGAGATGCTGAATATTTGTAGGTTTGGGGAGAAATATATTTGTTAGTGAAATGGAGCTTACTGTGGGGTGAGTAAAGGTGAATTATTTGTCAGACGACTGGAGGAGGTTTATGCAATATAGTATTATTGAGCGGGGCTATTAACAGAGTGAATTGCTATTGTGACATGCCATTAAATTGTTTTTAGTGTCCACAAAGGTATCATTCAGGAGCTGGCAGGGTTAGTAACAGAGTTGTATTTTTGGTGGACAGCAGCAGATCTCGAAACAAAATAGCGTATTTTATAGAAAAGTAAAATACAGCCAAAGCAGGAAGTCCACAGACAATAGAGTCTGGGGTAGTCATTTGCAACTACTTGACAAGAACCCGGAGAATCGAACGAGGCTCTCTGAGTCCCCGCTGTATACGTAGTTGAAACTGAAATCTGAGCGATCCATCAAGAAGGAACAGTGAAGGAGTGAAATGAAGAGAGAAATCTGAACCGTGGGCTCTTTCATGGATGCTCTGTCTTGTTCGTGAATGTATCCCCAGTGTTTAGCAGAGAGGTTGGCTCAATAATTATTTGCTGGGGGGAGAAAAAAGGAAGAGGGGAGAGCATCAGAGGGGGAGGCAGAGAGAGAGAGAGAGAGAGAGAAGGAGAGAGAATATTAATTAGCCAAGCGAACCACTGGTGGTATGGAAGCATGTATGTATCCCTATGTGCATGAACACCTATTTATGCATGTTTTATTTTTCAACAAATATGTATTGCGTGCCTACTAAGTGTCAGCCCCTGTACCATGTACTAGGTACTATGTGTGGCTCAGTTGGTTGAGCGTCTGCCTCTTGATTTCAGCCCAGGTCATGGTCTCGTGGTTCATGAGTTCGAGCCCCGCGTGGGGCTTTGTATTGTTAGTGTGGAGCCTGCTTGGGATTCTCTCTCTCCTTCTCTCTCTCGGCCCCTCCGCCACTTGTGCTCTTTCTCTCTCTCAAAATAAATAAAAATGTCAAAAAAAATTTTTTTAATGTATGTTTACTAAGATGGAAAAGATCCTAGCTACCAAATGATTGGCATTCAAGGGAGGGAGTCAGAGAATAACCACAAAATCAAATAAACTTATTTCGAGGTAATGCTGTGTGTTAAACAACAACAACAAGAAACAACAAAACCACCCAGAAACGAAAAGCACTGTAATGAGGTAAAGGGTAACTCGAAAGAAGGGGGTCCTTTGGGTATGATGTGGATGTTGGAGCTGAGAAGATGAGCAGAGTCTGACCTTTCACTGAGGGCTTCCTACGTGCCAGGCATGCGCTGAGTTCTTTGCATCCATTATTTCCTTTAATCTTCACATCTACACTGTGAAGGAGAGAGTATTTATGACAATTTCACAAATGACAAGGAAGAAAGCAAGGCTCAAAAAGGCCAAGTGACTTGTCTGCAGTCACAGAGCTGGTAAGAGAACAGAGGCAAGATGTAAGTACCCTGCCTTCCCTGATCCCACGCCTCGGAGATGGAACAGGCGCCCTGTTGCTTCCTGTTCAAGACCATGCAAATTAGGGAAGAAACCTCTTCAGTGAGGTCACTGTTCTTTGATTTGCAAATGAGTTGTTATTTTTATGCCCTGATGCTGGCTATTTTCTACCTGGTCACCTGGCCCTGAGACTTGTCAGTAACCCAGATGGTGGATTGCATCTTGAGTCTGATTCATAAATGCCTGAAGAAAATGTACGTCTTTCCCATATGGGGAAAAAAAAAAAAAAACTGAGTCATCTTCCTAAATTAGATAGGGTAGGGGAAAAGAGATAAAGATCTTAAGGAAAACCAGCTCTTCTCTTGAAGAAATTGTTTCAACCCCATTTAGGGCACATTTTCTCATAGTTAAGCTCTTATGGGCTAAGCCATGTCAACTGTTAGAAAAGCAGTATAATTGTAGCATCGACTGGCCACCCCTCCACCCCTCTTGTGCATTGGAGTACTGGTTTTCTTGTTTGTTTTCTTGTTCAGAACTTGCTATGTACAAGTTCTTGGAGGTCGTATTTGTTGTTATTATTGTTTCTTTATTTTTGTTGAGATTTTAGGACAGATTGCTACAAAAATGTTGGCATGTGTATGTTAATATAGCTTAATTGGTTACCAAATAAATGCAGTCTGAACCACCAAGTATCATTATTATTAGAGTTACTATTATTATTTAGGCTCTCCAGTAATTAGTAGATTTCTTATGTCAGTACCTAGTATTGGGGAGTCCAGGAGAGGAAGAGCACTTTCACCTACTACATGATGAAGCTCAAATGGGTCACAGTCGCTGGAGAACATTTTGGCAATTTATCAAATGCCTCTGATGTGAACGTGGCCCACGACACAATAATTCTGTTTCTGGGAATTTAGCAGAAGTTATATCCACATTAAGATATATGTAAATTATATCCAGTGAAATATTTATAACACGGGGAAAACTAGAAACAACTGCCATGTCCAATAATAAGGCATTGATTTTTTTAATGTTTATTTTGAGAGAGAGAGAGAGAGAGAGAGCATGTGAGTAGGGGAGAGGCGGAGAGAGAGAGAATCCCAACCAGACTCCACGGTCCCCACAGAGCCCAACACTGGGCTTGATCTCACGACTCCAAGATCACGATTTGAGCTGAAATCAAGAGTCAGATGCTTAACCGACTGAGCCACCCAGGTGCCTCATGGTTAGTTTTTAAAATGGTAACTATATCATGGCGTATCACCCACCATTAAAAATCCATGATCATAAAGATTGAAGTCCCTAATATATTAATTAGGGTGAACAAAAAGCACAGTAATACACATAGGTACATTATGACCCTATAAAATACTAGTATATTTATTTATAGCTACAGTATATCTATAGATAGATGTAACTATAAATTGATATAATGTTAAAGGTGATATTATATTATTATGTAATCTTGTTATTATATTATTGTGATGTAATTTATCCTAAGTGGGATATTTCTTTGTATTTTTCTACATTTTCTGCATGGAACATGATTTTTTATTATAATCAGGAAAAAACACACATGAAGGTCAGTGTTAAAGGTCCTTGTTAATTCCCATCAGGGTAAGGGGGGCAGTAACAAAAAGAAAAAAAAAAAAGAAGAGGTTAGCATTGATGGTTGATCGTGGCTCAGTATGTTTCCTTATTAATGACGGTTATTAATTTTTTAATACTAGATGCTGGGAGTTTAAATCCACATAAGGCTCAAGGAGTGGTTTCATGTATTGTTTGCAAACTGTATCTGAACAAAGTGGAAAGAAAAAACTATGGGGGCAAAGTAGACCCAGAGCCAAAGATTACTTTGTGTTTGTTTGTTTCCTTTTGTAAGTCACAGGGTTGACTGATTTCAGAGGAATCGCTGTGTTGAAGGGCAGGGTGGTTAGTGGAAAAGATCTCAAGTTCTGGACTTCAGAATAAGCTGGTTCAAACCCAGGCCCTTGCATTCACTGGCTTTGTTACTTTGGACAGAGACCCGGTGATTTACCAATTAGGACAGCAACCAGACATTAGAGCTCTAATCCCAGCTCAGCAATTTCGAGCTGTGTGATTTCCCTTCAAGTCACTTCAACTCTCTGAGCCTTTGCTTCTGTGCGTGGAAAATGGGGGAGACGCTCTTTTCTTCTGCAGGATCAGTGATGTCATTAACTAAGCCCCTGACACATAAACAGTGCTTACTAAGCAGTGACTGATACCGTCAGTTTCAATGATAATGATTTCGTGCTACTTATGTATCTTGCAAAGAAGGAAAAGAACAAGTTGATAGAGGAGAGGGGAAGAAAAACCAGATGAAGTTGGGGACAGTGGTCAGTTCGACCTGCGACCTCCTGACCGTTTAAGGTTGTTGTCATGTGTTTTGCTTTTTGTGAAACACAAGAAAGTCACGGTGACATCTGTGAAGGCATGTGTGTGCTCCCCTCCATATTAGATTACATGTTTTAGGACAATAAATCAGTGAAAGAAAAGTAATAAATAATGCATGCCGAAAATGTGATCATGTTTATTAAGAAGCAACAGCCTTGTCATCTTCATTTTCTTCTTCACTGACTCTCCCCTCTGAGGGTTTGCTCTTCAGGGACTCCCTGCAATTTAGCTGGAGGCCGTTCTCTAATTCTTGTTTGCAAAAATACCTGCTTTGCAAAAATAAGTTAAAAGCCGAGCATCCGGGTCCTCTGATGAGTCTCTCATCAAATCCATCCCTTCCTTAGAGATGGCTTCCCAGGAGCTCCGCATCTGCATAGTTCGTGCTTTCCCGCACTCTGTCTTGTCGCTCTGTCTCGTCTTTCTGCGGCGGGTTTCTAGGAAGCCTCTTTAGGCTTTCAGATTTTGGAAAAGAAAACAGAAAACAAAAATCAACTTTCTTTTTCCTGGTCGTGCGCAGCTGCTGAAACGATATGTTGACATTAGTGCCTTGTGACATCCAAGGACTTTAATTGGGCTGCATTATAATCTGTTACTCTTCTCTGTTTGCACTTGAATGACCCTGAAAAAGGTGGGGGGGGGGGAAGGAACCACACTGGCGAGCAGACTTCCAGGGGCCAAGCAGAACTTCGCACTGTGGAAGCAGAGGGGAGTGTGTTTCACAAGAGACAGAAACGGACACGGGACAAGGGAGGTTGAGATCGGGAATGATGGGCAGAGAGTTAGAGGGAAGTAGGAGGCAAGAGAGAGGGAGACGGAGAATCCCGTGCACGTGGTAGTGGGGAGCAGCCTGGGTGCCATGGGGGGAGCCCTTGACGAGCTCCTGGCTGAGGTCTTCTGAGAACCGAATGACAATTTCGCCCTGTGGGGCCATCGTTCTGCACTCCTCTGATTGAATGTTGGTGGCCCAGTCTTCCCTTGAATGTCTTGCTCTCCTGCTGTCATCGTCTTGGGTCCTGACAGCAGGTTCCAAACTTTGAGAGCGGCACTAGCCTGGGACGGAAGGCAAGGGTGGGTTTGCATGTGCCTGAAATGCCTTCAGTCCGCCCTCCCAAACCAGAAGGCTCCTGTCATTCTTTTCACCCTGGTTGGTTTCTGCTATCCTCGAGGAAAGGAATTCTCCCCAGACTCTAACCTTAGAAAACCAGAGTCGTCCCCGTGACCCCGTTTCTCTCTGTTCTCCTAGAGCCACACCCGTAACCACCGCACCTGCAGTCGCCTAGCTTGAGGTGTATGTATAAGGACACTTTATCATCGTGTGCCCAGCCCAATGTGGTCTTAGCAAGTTCACTAAATAGTAAATTACTTGTGGACAGAACCCCGTGTTTAGTTAGCTTGTTCTGTCACAAGCTTATTTATCAGGATCTTCTGTTCACACCAGTGTACCGTGTAAATCTGTGTTAATTTTATTTTTTGACTCATTGCTTCCCTCATCCCCGCCCGGTCCATGCTTCCTCCCTTCTTCCCTTCCCACCCTCATTTTTTTGGCCATCATCGTGTGTGCACCTGTCTGGTGCCCTCTCTCCTTCTTTCTCTCCCTGCCCCTGCTAGCATTTGACTGCATTGCAAACGCGATAATCTGTGATGTTTTATTATGCATTATATTGCTTTCCTGGCCTGCCTCTTCCCTCCCAGGCGTGAGTCCAGCCCCAGAATTCCTCTACGATTGCCCACCCCTTGAGTCCTTAGATTCCACATTGCTCACCTTCTTCCAACCTGGCTTCACTCCTTTCTGTTTTGACCTCTGTCTTTGTTGACTTCGACATGACCCCCATTTGTTCTCAACTCGGTCCCTTTAACCAGAAGCTTCTGGTCTGCTATTTCCTTGCCTTTGATGTGTCTCCATTTCCTGTAATTAATCTCATTTTCCCTATAGTTCAGCGGCTCCATGGTCAGCCACAAGGGTAATATACCCAGTTTGTGCTAGCTGCAATCCCTCCCTAACCTGTATCTGTGCCTCAAGGAGGGCCACTTCAGCAGACACGGTCTTGCCCAAGGGTAGAATGTAGACACGCCATGCAGAAAACACAACACTGACTTCCGTTCAAGGAAAATCGGACTGCCGAAGAGCCAGGTGACATCGGCAAACAGGTAGTTCTATTGTGAGCACAGAGCTTCGATGGGTAGCTCTATTTAAAAGAATGCATATTTTTACATTCTTATTTATAGTGAGTTCTATGTATATTCAGTGTTCTGAGAAAAACCAATGAAAATCAACTGAACATCTAGCCATTCCAATAAATCCTATCACATCGCCAAATATGGTACTGGGAAAATTTTCCTAACTTCGTAGACTCTGTCGGCTTCAAAGCCAGTAATACTTTGTGTTCTTGACTTATCCTTATCAACATTCCTGACACTGACTGTGGGGCCGTATTCGGGACCAAAGGGTCTGTTTAGCCTAATCTTTTACTACTAGAACAAATCGATTTGAACAGTCTGTCCTCTTAGGATCTTTTGTAAGAAGGTTGTCCTTCATGCTTTGACAGATTTGTTTCCTTTTTTTTTTTTTCTTTAAAAAATTAGGTCACACGTTTCCTGGGCAAGTTCTTGAGACTCTCTAGAGGCACAGACATCCATGAAAATACTTTGAAAATTTTAAAGGCATTCTACTCATACAAAAGGTCCATCATTGCCTCCTATGAGTGTCCATTTCCTTGCGTAGGAGGTGGGTGTGGCCCACGTGGCCAGGCCAGCGTGGGGACACTTTGAGAATAACACATAAAGAAGTGCTCTGCAAATGCCAGAACCCCTAACAGTGAGCACATTGGATTGCTATCCTCATATCTGTGTGGAAAACGGACCAAATTATTAGATTTCCTTTGAAACTGTCCACAACGAGTGTCTGGGTGGATTAGCCAATTAATGTTAGCAAACCATGTTGAGCTCTAAAATGACAGGTTTTGTACTATTTTTTTCTCTTTTTCTGACACTGCATAATACCCAGGGTTCGTTTTACCTGGAGCATCGCTCGCCTCAATAAAGATTATGCGGCGATTGGACGCTTTTTCTTCTCCCTGCTTACAAACTGAAATAAGGAGAGCTGGGCATTTCGAAAGGGAAGAGTTTATGTATCCCAGAGTTTAACTCAGCTGTCTGTATCTTCTCAAATTATTCCAAAACTCGCTTTCCCTACCGAAGGGGACAGCATGACCACGCTTCTGGTCTGTAATCACACAGCCATATGTGCAACTCTGTCGTTATGCAGGTGGGTATGTGCATGAGCTTCCACAAATAGGGCCATATTATAGTTGCTCCTATTATATTTTAACTGGTCACCTTTTACTGCTTTTCAGGCCTGACTCACCCATTCTGGCCCCTACCCCATGCTTACTGCACCCTCCTTCCTCCACCCCATCCCATCATCCAAATCATCAACCTCGACAGAATCTCTTCACTCTTTACCCCATAATCATATAAGCCATACGTGGTATTTGCACTTTTTTTCTTTCTCTCTCTCATGCTCACACACACAAAAGCTCAGACAGGCGTTGGGGCACTGCCTTTTGTGTGGTTTGGGTTTTGCTTGTTTGTCAGTTTGCTTGTCTCTATTCATAAAATGGAACGTGTCTTCCAAGAATGGAGACTTTCATCTGTGTTTGGATGCTTTTATTTTACTCTTTATTTACTTATCTATTTTTTAATGTTTATTTATTATTTTGAGAGACAGAGTGCGAGCGGGGGAGGGGCAGAGAGAGAGGGAGACACAGAATCCGAAGCAGGCTCCAGTCTCCGAGCTGTCATCTCAGAGCCCGACGCGGGGCTCGAACCCATGGACCATGAGATCATGACCTGAGTTGAAGTCAGATGCTTAACAGACTGAGCCACCCAGGAGCCCCTTATTTTACTTTTTAAGTCATCCTGTGGCAAAATTGAATTTTTCTGGTGGTGTACAATTCTATGAGTTTTAATTCTGATATGGATTTGCATTCTGACTCTAACAGTCAGCATGGGGACGGTTCCCTCGCTCCAGAAGCCTTCCTCCTCCTTTCCTCTGTAATTACATTCCCCCTCCACCTTCTTCCCTGTCACCCACTGATCTGTTCTCCTTCACTATAGTTCTGGTTTTTGGATGAAGTATATTGATCGAATTCTATAGTAATTAACCTTCAGTGACTGGCTTCTTTCATCCAGCATAATGCCTTTCTTTTTTTATTCTTTTTTATTAATTTAATTTTAATTCCAGTAGTTAACATACAGTGTTGTATTAGGCAAGTGGACCACACCGTGATTCGGCACTTCCATGATACTTTTCGAGGATACCTGTCCATTGTCCCTTTTTAGTGCTGAGGAGTGTTCCATGGTACGGATGTACTTCGACTGGGTGACCCATTCTCCCGAGAGTGAAGAGTTGATAACGGTGCTAGTTAAGTATGCTTGTTTTAGGACTCCATTTCTAGAGCTTCAGGCTTAGGTAGCGTTCATGTTTGTGTGCACTTACCAAATTAAAATATCGAGAAAATCAAGGGATTAGAGAAGTAGTCACTAGGGGAGTTTAAAATTCATTCGAGCTTACATGGCAGATGAACTACCAGGACTAATAAAAACGACTCCTTCCCCACTTTATTGACTGCTTCCCCCACGCCAGGCATGGAGGTGGACACTGACGTCCTATATCCCATCAACTTTCCTAGAACCCTCTGCAGTAGGCACTGTTACCCTGTCTTACAGAAGAGGAACCTAAAACCCCTTTTTAGGTAACAGCCAAAGCAGGTGGTCCTACTGTGGTTTCCTAAGTCATTGTCTACCCAACCTCCATCCCCGACACTGGAACTTTCTATCAGCTTATGCTTGTCTTGACTTTAGTTAGAGTTTCAAGGCTCTTTCCACTCAGTAGTCTAGATACGCCTGATACGATCATTTCCCTTTCATTTCTTTAAGTGATGCAAATTGCTTTACCCAAAGAAAGGCATCACATTGCACCATTACGTGAAAAAATCTACCGAGGAAGAAAAAGATGTTTGTATTTTTCCCCCTTCGTTTTTCTTTCTGACTGATTTAAATGACTGCTGGGATCCTTCCAGCCCCCTTTCCTCTTGTTAAGTGACGATATTCGGGTCTTATGTACAGAAGCAAAACGAAGGGAGGAGATGATCAAATTATCTGATGAAACGGATAAATAGAGTCGAGATTATTCATGGAGGTGGAGGTGGTGGGGGGACACCTCTCCCCTCATATGCCTGCTCCAGACACCACCGTGTGTGTCGGGATGGGGCGTGGCTTGGGGTTCCGAAAACTTAAAATACGTGAAGTGAGCCAATTATCTACTTCAATTTCCTGCCGTAGTTATGTTCTGGTGATCGTTTGTTTGCCTTCATTATTGACAATGACGCTTTCGTAGCTAAAAGTTAAAGCGTCCAATTTACAAAGTACAGGGAGATCTACTACCAGAAAGTTTGCTTTCATTAGCCGTGTCGCGTCGACAGCTGGGCAGACAGATGGACACATAGTCCTGTTTCTTTCTTTCTTCCTTTTTATCCTAAACACTGTATATCGAGTAAATAGTTTTCCCTAGGAAAAATCTTGCAGGCTCTGTCACCAAGAATTCAGCTCCCGGAGCTTACATAACTGCGTTTCATGCATTGGAAAGCGCGAGATTCTAGCTTCCGTGAATGACTCGGATATAAATGGAATGACTTTGTAAATGGCTGTCAGGAACTGCCCCTCCATTAAGGAGCCACGTCTGGCCCATCACACCTGCCATCATCCCTCTCTCCCCCGTCCGATCTGCCACTAAACCCTGTTTGGTCTACTTGTGAAATAGCTCTCAAATGGCTCCTCCTCTACCCCCCCCCCTCCACTGCTCCATCCAGACCTTTGTCACCTTTCTGATGCATTAATATCATCATCTCCTAACTGGTCGCTGTGCATCCAGTCCCTGCAATCCATTCTTATTGGCAACAGAAGCATCTTTGTAAAGCAAGCCTCCGATCTGATCCTGCGTTTCTTAGAATATTATGGAACCCAGAGTTCCAAACAGTGTTTCCAGAAATACGGTGTATGACTTGGAGGGAAATATACAAGTGAATACACTTTATTTGGAGAGTTATATATTTAATTTTAGAGTTATATCTTCTTTATGGAGATCCTGATTTTCTATCCATGATGTGCACTTTAACCTCCTTTTAGAAATAAGTTTAATAATGTGGGCTGCTTACAAAATCCCTAAATCAGTGGCTGCTGTGGCAAAAATTGTGAAGATGGTCTGCAGGGGACTGAACCTTGGAAAACACCAGCAGGGACACAAAGGCCAAACTCTGTAGCCTATCATTAACGATCTTTCACAATTGGTTCCCCCAAAGTGGCCAAGAGCAGCTTTCATGCCTGCCCTCCCTCCTCAAGTTCAACACGAACTTCCCTTCTGCTTTCAGTCACATCAAACATTGTGCAGTTTTTCAAACATATCAAGGCTCTCATATTTGTGCATTTCCTCTTCCCACTCCCCAAAATAGCGTCCCCATTGTCTGGGTTGTGGTTTTCTACCAGGTAGACCTCTATACATCCTTCAAAACCCAGTTCACATGTGCCAGTCTCTCCTCTACATTCTTTAGGGAGAAGTCACCAGGCCTCTGTGCTCCTGCTCTCTGCTGTATGGCTTTCAACACTCGCTGTCATGGCTATTTGAATCAGTATCCACTTCCACCCCCAGAACTAATGAACCCCACAGGGCTGTACCTAAATTTCTTTGTCTCTGTTGGCCGTCGATGGACATGGTGAAAGGGCTGAGCCATTTGCTGAACAAATGAAGGGGTAAATAGCTGAGTAAACCAAGCCAGATTCTTTCTTCAAGGCGAGGGTGTCTGTAGAAAAGTGAGGTCTCATACACGACTCATTTGCCAAAGAAAGTCATCACCGTGTACCATCCTCCCTGCTAAATGGGCCTCAGAAAGTTGTTCTGACAGTGTTTCTCAAGCTGCTTAGCTGCAGCTATCTTTTCTTCTTTCAATTACTCTGAAACATTTACCCTTACCAAGAGGTGACACAGCAGCACAGATGCCTTCTCGTAACACTTATAAAACTTACTGCGATTGCTTGCTCTCTACCTTCCTCCTATCTCTAGCGACTTCACTAGAGCAGAGACCGAGTCTGTTTTGTTCAGTGCAGTACCTGTGTCCAAGGACAGGGCCTGGCACGTGAGAGGTCCTTGGTGTTTCTTGAATAAGTGGCATCTGAATACTCCATCGAATTGGCCGACAGACTCTCAGTGTTTCCTTCCAGATAGAGACTGTGCAAGGTGGCAGGAGAAAACCAGGTTTCCTATTTGCAGGGGATGCCCCTTCCAAGCAAGTGTCTTTCTTTGGCCATTTTCCCACTCTGTTTGCTTGGCCCTACAGTGGCGCCATTTGCCAGAACGGAGTATTTTCTTCCGTTCCCTGAATTCCCACTGTCTACGCAACACCCAACAATCAAGTCTGTACACCTGGCCAGCATTTTGCTTTCATTTGCACACACAAGTGCCTAGCGAGCACGAGTGCAATCAGATAAAGGGATTAGCAGAGTGATCGGCACGGCCAGGCCTCAAAAGTGCGATTGTAATTTATGATGATTTATAACCATCTTTACCCTCCTATGGTAATAAATGTCATGTGCAAAACTTGGTCCTCTTTGTCTGGTTCCTTTGATAATTTTATATCCAGTCCTTAAGCGCTTTGATGATTTTTTTGGGGAATCACACTAAACCTCACCTATTAGCTCTGCTTCCCTCGGAAGATTTTTGTCTGTTTCTCAGCATGTAATCATTTTAGGACCGTTGCTTCAAAAATCACCCTCTTCATTTTCACTGAAGCATGTACTTTTTATTTGGCCACGTTTTGACCTAGCTGGATCTCAGGGGTTCTAGTCATTCATTCATTCATTCATTCACTCATTCAATAAATATCCAATGAGTACCTAGTCTACACCAGGTACTGCTCTAGGTTCTAGGGGCACAGTGTTGAACAAGACAACAGCTCTTGCCCTCATAAAGAGTTCATTCAAGTGGGAAGACAAAAAAAAATGGACAAAAGAAAAAAGGAACAATACCTAAATATATATAATATAATATAATATAATATAATATAATATAATATAATAATATAAATAGTGGCTTTGACCCAAGTCACAAAGTCAGTGGATTCCTGCTTAACTCCTTGTACTAGCCACCCCAGCTATATTCCCTGGTTCTGCCACGAACCAGCCCCGACCTGTCTTGCCTCACCACCCAAACTAGCTTCCCATTGACCTTTGCCCCTTTCCAATCTAATCAACTCCCCTTACCTTCCACTGTTGATGGCTCTCATCTGTGCACCACTCTGGGTGCAGAGAGAGCCTTGGGGGGTACAGCACGCTGGGATGACTCATCTCAGGGGAGGGGGTGAGTTGGGGGGTGTGTGGGACACCTGGCTCTTCAGGACCTTTCCCAAACCCCTCTTTTGCCACATGTGTGGGTGATGAAGGCCTACCTCTCTGCATGTTAAAGGTATGTTTCGGCCAAAAAGAAGTTTCCAGAGGTTTCCCCTCGCACCGTGGAAACATTAATTAGCACAGCATCCTACGTGCAGTAGTTGGGATGGAAACCTTTGTTGAACGTGTGTATTTGGGACCATGTGAAGAAGGCCATCGCGGGGGAGCTGAACTCCATCGGGGGTGATAGTGCAGGGAGTCATGTGGGTACCTCCACTGTCCCCAGGGTGGACACAGGAGACCTGCAGGTCCGAGCAGACAGTGGAATGAGCTGCGAGGAGCCGCTCTAGGCCAGCATCCGGGCTCCCTGGAGTCCTCTGATTCTGCACGGCCCTTCTCAGACTGGCAAAGGTTGGGAGCCCAAGGCATCATTAGTACCCTTCCATCACTTCCTCATTAGTTCTTAGATAGTGTTTTAATGACAGCTTGAGAGGCTCTGCATCCTGGCCTCCTTCTATTTATGATCCCCACCGTGTTAATGTGCACTTAATGAGAAATTCTTGTCTTGCTTGTAAATCCTGTAGCCGGCATTCAATTTATTGACAGATGTTCGCTTGGATCTCTTTAAAATTACTTCATAAATCTTCCAGGATAAAAGGCCTCAAGTTTGGTTATTAAGACAGGACCTTGTTGACAGTTTCATATTTAACTGTTTGGAACTCAGCTGTCGGGGCCGTAATGGGGTGTGCGGCCGAGGGGCACCGGGCCTGAGCGCCATTTACCGCGTCTTCGGCCCCTCCGTGGCCAAGTGTGTCTACCGCCCCCTAGAATCCCTTCCGTTAACTTCCCGGTGACCTTGCCGTGCTTCGCACTTACTCATTTAGCGAATCAGTGGGTCCCCGTGATGGACTGCCTGGGCTGACAGGAGCGAGGGGCTGGGGAAGCCACGGCCCCTCCATCACCGGGAAGGGGTGTCGATGGGAGCCCAGCGCTGAGGTGGCGCTTCCCACGGCAGCCGCCGGGCACCTGCTGGAAACCTGTGCGTTTCAGCTCCATCTCTGGGCAGCGAGCAGCGGACGTGGTGGGAAGGGGGGCGCTGCTTCCAAGTCTTAAGACCACCCTCGTCTTGTTGTGGCCTTTTCAATGCTATCTCTAAATCAAGATTTTTTTTTTCCCCTTTCCGTTGCCAGGGGCAGAAAACTCACCCCTAAATGGCTTAAGGAAAAAAAAAAATGAGTGGAAATATTAGTGGACTCCTGTGATTGAACTATACAGCCTCAGGGCTGGCTAGCTCCAAGGGATAAAATAACTCTGTTTCACTCTGCCTAGAGTTTGCTCTCTATTAGCTTTACCCTCAGCATTCATTCCTACGGGGCCCGGAATCTCCTTTGGGCGTCCAGCTTCGGACCCGGGAAAGACAACCACCTGCTTCTCTTCCAAATGCGTGGGGGGGGGAAAGGGCGCATGACTTCTCAGTGGGTCTGATTAGGTCACATGACCACTCTTTAGCCAACCACTGTGGTCAACGGTAGGCTGCGTTCCGATTGGCCAGGTCTGAGTCACGTGCCGAGCTTTTCCTACTGCGCAAGCTCTAAGACTGAGGCGGAGGGTGTTCCGGGGTGAAAGTGGGGTCCGGTTACCTGAGGAGGGGAGAGCTAGAGCCAAGCAGCCTTGAGACCAATTTTCAGAGGTCCCGGATCAAGTTCAAAATAACATCCTGCCTTGTCTGATGCTTTCGTTTCACTCTGAAGGGTTGTTCTGCGTTGGCGGCCTCCGTGCTGAACCAGCGTTGTGACCTACCCTGGTGGGGAATGCGTCCAAAAGGTTAAAATTTCAGAAAACCCTGGAGAGGCTGGTTCATTGAGAAGTCCTCTCAACCGTCCACAAGCCAGTAGCAGTAATAAGATGAAAAAGGGAATTGCTCTACTTACCGCTACCACAAATCAGCGGTTTGCATGTAAGATGATAATGAGCATTTGGGCCAAAAATAGCGTGTTTTTTGCTTACTTGCTAGTGTCTTGTCACATCGCATTGCTTCAATTGTGTCATGTCGCGTTGGGTAACGTTGGCTCCATCCAGCACTGACGTGACCCGCTGCTTTGCAACACTTAAGCGTTTGGGGGGCTTTCCTCCCCAATCCAATTTTTTGGCACAAATGCTGTTTACCAGATGAGGCATATGCGAATACTATTAGAATTGAAAACACATCTACCGTTTGAGCCAGAATTTATTAAGGGGCCTACGGGAAGGAAGGCACATGAAACATTTACTCACAGTCCCTGACAGGCCTCGACGAGGGGCCAGGCTCTTCAGCCCAGAATCTTCCGCATTGACTGAAATCTGATATTCACGGTTTTGTGTGTGGGAACTTCTGAAACAGTGAGGGCACCTTTCATGGCTGAGAGCTGGACAGTAAGCTTGCCCTTGATTGTCCGTGAGATCTACTGCCCAAGCCCCTGAGAAACACATTCTTCACAGAAATAACTATAATAATTTGGATGCAGACTTGCCTTGTAATGTGAACAGCCAATGCGGCGTAAGGTCCCTACCTGCCGGTTACTGTTGTAACCACTGTATGTGTTCTGATTCCTTAATTGTATGGGTATTGTTATTTCCTGACATACCAGGGGGGAAACGGAGGCACAGAGACATTAAGTAAGTGACCCAGGGACCCACAATTCATGGAGTTGGGATGCGAACTCACGCCGTCTGACGCTTGAGCTATATGATCCAAATGTGCTGTGTTGCCCATCTTGAGGGTTATATGGGTAAACACATTGACTCAAGATTTGTGGTACCAAGGTAGTGGCTATATAAAAGAGGGGTGAAATGCTGTGTCTATATCACCTACCATCATATATATTATATAAATGTTATATACCACATATTGTGTATGTATGTATATACGTATGTATAAATATATAACTTCGTCCTCAAAGAAGGAAGTCAAGATACAATAACACTCAGGTCATAGTGGCTTAAAAAAGATGAGAGAAGACACCAGAGCAAAATTAAATTTTGTTAGAACAACAAAATGGAGTTGGGAGACATGCCACTTTACAGGAATGTTTGCAACACACATTCGCGTCTGGACCTCCCGATAGACAAAGCCCAGGGAGGATGGGTGAGGAGTCATGACGTTTGCGACGTCCCAAGGCTCAAGCAGGCTGGTGCCCGATTCTCAAGACAGGAGCGAGAGGGATTTTTCCCATGGTTCTCGGACCAGGACGTGTTGGAAGCAGAGGATTGTGAAAAGCTTCACTTTCTTTCAAAGGACAGGAGTTAGGGGAAGAAGAGCCCAAAAGAAAACCCTTGTGTTAATTAAAAACCAAAACAGAGCAGTTCTATATTCTTGAGCAAGATATGTAATGCCTATGTATTTATTTTCTTCTCTGTATAAATATGCTATCCTTGTTTGTGTTCCCCCAGATTGACACCTGGGAGCAAGCATTTGAGTACCCATACTTCCTTTGGTTGTTGGTCCTGGGAGACACCACTAGGAGAGTAGCGAAGGAAGACAGGGAAGGGAAGGGAAGGACATTAATAGAGTGAGTGATCCAGCCAGTAACCACTGTGGACAATTGGAGCTTGTTGTTCCTGGGGCTACTATAGAACATGTACCCCAGAGTCGTCCCAAAAGAGGGTTAAAGGTACCGGGATAGTTTTCCACCAGAGCTCCATCGGCCATGGCTTGAGGGCTCCTTCCGGGACATTCCCATCCAACATTTCTAGCTCGCCCCTGTGCGTGAGCCAGACATGCTCCCGTGACTGGACGGTGGTCCTCAGCCACAGAAACACAGGTATCAGTGGTTCTCCTTGGTAAGGAGAGGTACTTGCCTGGGAGACATGGACAGGGGACCGTCGACATCTATGACAGCCTCCTAAGGCTGTCATAATGACCGAATGAGGTCATACGGATCGAGCATTTGGAATACCGTCTAGCGTCAACACAAACTTCACAGTTGGGGAATAGTATGCTGGCGCACAGAATTTAAAAGGCGAGGAGAAGATCCTGAAGCTTTCAAAAAAGGCGGATCCAGGTGCTCAGATGGACTGGGTCGGGAAAAGCCTGATGAACAGGGGACAAGAGCCTGTGCAGAGATGTCCAGATGGCGAAGACCGTGTCGTCGCTGTGGTCCCTTTCAAATCTAGTGGGCTAAGCAGATCTATTCTCAGATACTGAAAATGAACTCAAATAATCAGTCGATGCGGCGGAGGGGGGTGGGAAATGAGTCAACGCACTTTGGCATCATGTAGCTAAATCCGCCAGTTGTGTGATGGACGGTTTCATTTCTCCACGGGCTGTTTTGGCATTGTGTAGACACAGCCTAAATTGGTGCCCGCACCTCCCACTAATCATGCTCTGAGAGGGAGAATGTGGAGTTATTGAGATCCCCAAGCAGCACTTTGGCGCACACACTATCTAACGATATCAAGAGATGAAGGAGGCCTTTGAAATGAGCTTTCGAGAGTGAGTAATGACCTTCAGGATGTGGTGCAGGGATTGTCTTTTGAAACTGGTATATCTTGATGGATGATTGAAAAGCTGCTGTCTTTGGTATAGTTTTTGCGGTTTTATATTTGGGGACGTGTAATAAATAAATGTGTAATTGCCCTCAACATGATGCAAGGCCAGGAGATGAGGGTGAGACAGGAAAGTCCTATACCAGCATAAAATTTGATTAGGATCCCCATTGATAGGCAAGGCAGTGTTGTGTGAACAAAGAGTGGTCTGTCTTCAGTTGACCAAGATAGAATCCAATGCAGTGGAGAACAAATTTCACCAGCTGGTTTGTAGGGAGGCCGGGAGGGGCCAAAAAAAGGGTTGGTACTCTCACTTTTAACACCCTTATGAAAGTAGTTTCGGCGCCCGTATGGATGACAGTAACAAGAGCCTAAATTGTTTATCTTGTAATTCTGCAGCTTAAACAGTATTTATAAGGTCTTTGCAGCTCTCTTTCTAATTGATGGAAGTGGCTATCTTTCTTCTAAATTTACGAAGATCTTTTTTTCCATTTTTGTGCTAATGTTGGTGTTTGAGCCCAATATACTAATTGCATCTCTCTTTTTTAGATTTTGATTCTTTGTGATCACAGTTCAACTTTGTGATCACAGTGTGTGTGTGTGTGTGTGTGTGTGTGTGTGTGTGTGTGTGTGTGTTGTCTTCTATTGTGATTCCCATTATTGCTTTATACACGGATAAATCTGTCTGTGTCTCCCAAATTACCTTTGATCTCTGTTGGCAACAATGGGTGGGTGAAACCCTAAGATACTATATATGGTGTCTGGAAACTGGGCTCGGCTTTCTTTTCATTCCATGTTTTATTGGATAGATCAAAGGATGTTTTTAATATCACTGTATAAGCTCTATTAGAACTGAGAAGATTTGCATGTTAACAATTTTGTGTTTATCATCTACAAGGAAGGCATAAGACACAAGAGTGGAAGTTTAGTCCTACCTTCTTCAATCCAATTTAGAACCTTAAATGATCACGAAGGTTTAATAACGTTGTTCAATAGATGATAACTAATTAATTTTCAAGACTTTAATGACGTCATTTGTTGATATCCTTGGAAAAGAGGAGAGGTTTTGTGACTCTTGGTTACATCTCACTAGTTTTAATGTGATTTGTCTGAAACTAAGGTTTCTTTTCTTTTTTTTTTTTTAAACCCGCCTCTCCATATTCCCTTCGGTCATACCTAAGCACAAGATTACATGAATAAATGGTGGGTCTGCCTCTTACAAGATTTTGGTTTTGTTCTGCAGCTTAAATAGAGGCACCTGCACAAACCTGGGAAATGCAAATGTGTCTTTTGGAAAGTCCCTAAATTCCTATAGCTTATATTTTCTATGCCATATTGTCTAGCATTTAATTATCTACCAACTTCAATTGTCCCCCATGAATCCCATGAGTGTTCTTTTTTCTTTGGAGCCTTGATTTCAAACTCCTACAACAGTGGCTCTCAACTGGGGGGGGGGGGGGAGGGATTTTGTTTCCCAGGAAACATTTGGCATTGTTTGGGGACATTTTTTTATTGTCACGACTAAGCGATGGGGATGTGTGTGCTAATGGTATTTAGTGGGTAGAGGCCAGGGATACACGCACAGCACCCACAACAGAAATTATCTGACCCACATGTCAGTAGTGCTGAGGCTGAGACGTTCTGCAAAGCATAGAAAGAATCCAGCCATCTATTCCTTTTTATTTTAATTTTTTAATGCTTATTTATCTTTGAGAGAGAGAGCACGAGGGGAGGGAGAGGTAGAGAGAGGGAGACACAGAATGCGAAGCAGCTCCAGGCTCCGAGCTGTCAGCACAGAGCCCGGCGCGGGGCTCGAACCCACGAACAGCGAGATGATGACCTGAGCCAAAGTCAGGCACTCAACTGACAGAGCCACCCAGGTGCCCCATAGCCGCCTGTTCCTTAGTTTTCCTGGTTTGGATTTAGTACACACCTGATACCCCGTGGGTACTCTGATTCAGTCCGATGATGAGGTTGTGTTTGCTTTTAAATCAGGGTGGCCAAGTGACCCCCGGTGGATCTAAGTGCAGGGGTTTCCAACACAAGGGGCAGGAGAGTTTTTGAATGCAGCGTATGAAAATCATTGGCAGTGGGAGGGAGAAGGCAGTGCGATACAAAATAGGAAAAAAGAAGCATAAAGGAAAAAAACCAGCCCCTCCTCTTTCCTGTGATTGCCGTCAACATAAAAAGGCAAGGTTGTTAATCTTCAGGGGGCAATCTTTGTCTAGAGGGAATCCCTTGGGGGGCATTGGGAATTTTATTGCCTTTCGTTGGGGGCAGTGTAAAATGGGGTAATTTAGGCTTGACAAACAAATCTTGACTCACTTTTTTCTGAGGCTCCCGAAGGCAAATAGAATTCTCACAGAGCAGGGATCAACCATTTCCTCCATAAATCACGGGAGTAGGTGAAAATTTGGCTAATATCCAGGGCACCACAAAGAAATAAACAATGCCAAAGCAATCTGTGGCTTATTGTATGCCAGCTTCTCCATGGATACATATTTCTTCTCCTTGTTTTGATCTCATACTTCCCCCCCCCCCCAAGCTGAAACTTTCTCAGTCCCTTTCAGACCGTCTCTCGGGCAAGGCCTTTGGAGCAGGACCCTGACAATGTCCTGGTCAGCTCTTTTAGGTTTTTTTTTTTTTTTTTAAAGTTGATTTCCTGTTCTGGTGAGCCATCCATCACTGACGTCCCCCGTCTGTGCTGCTTGTCTGTGACAGAATGAGAGGTGTCATTTATCACTGGGGCTTGCGGAAGCTGGGGGAAGAGGGATTGAAATTTTTTCTGGAAGGCCTCCGTGTCTATTGGCTGCCAGATCATTAAAAAAAAAAAGGGGGGGGGGGGGGCTTTCCAAAGAAAGCTGTGTGTGATGTGATTGCACGAACTGTCAGGGATAGGCTGAAAGAAAGGGGAACATCAAAAGGGAGCGAGAGAAAGAGGCAGAGGAAGGAGAGAAGTTCCTGCCAGGGGCATTGAAAGTTCTTGAGCTGCAGATGCACGGATTTGCTGTAGTTTGGTTTCAGTTTGTGCATGCTAAGTAAGTCTTTTAGAGATTTGCACGGCGCTCGTGGTGCCAGTGAGAAAACCAAAACAGGAAGCCTCTTTAACATCACTTCCTCACATCACATATTATGTAGGGCGCGGGGACAGACTTTGTACTGTACGGGCCATGACTCGCAGCACAATCGTTGAAGAGCTAAGGCAGGAAAACGTATCCCCCCCAAACGCAGAGGATCCCAATAAATCACTGACACCTACTGGCGGGCCCCTTCTCCAAGGAGACTTGTCCAGCATCCTGTTTGCTCCAGCACACTCAGGAAATGCCCGAGAATATCCTCTCACAGCCCCCCTGCTCGGGGCATCAAGTCCGCCACCGAATCCACCTCCAGGGATCAGGGAGGAGACGCTGAGTATCATTTCTTTGCAGTGGGAGGCGTCCTTCCTTCTTCTCCCCGCACTGTCAAAGCGATAGAAGTAAGCCGAGGGGCGCCTGGGTGGCTCAGTCGGTTAGGCGGCTGACTTCAGCTCAGGTCACGATCTCGCGGTCTGTGAGTTCGAGCCCCGCGTCGGGCTCGGTGCCGACAGCTCGGAGCCTGGAGCCTGCTTCGGATTCTGTGTCTCCCTCTCTCTCTGCCCCCGCCCCCACTCATGCTCTGCCTCTCTCCATCTCTGAAAAAGGAATACACGTTAAAAAAAAAAAAGTAATTAGAAGTAAGTGGACCCTTAACGTTGGGCTGCATGGATGCCAGGCACTGTTCTAAGGGCTTCCTTACGGACTTGCTTTAATTCTCAGAGTGAGCCTATGAGAAGGGTGCTTCTATTTTCGTATGGTGGCCCTGAAGCACAGAGAGGTGGAAGAACTTGCCAAGGCTTGCTTATTTCTTGGCAAAGCTGAGATTCTATTCTGATCTGCGTATTTTGGTTCCAGAGTCTACACTCTGAGCCCCTGAATGAGAGGGTGAAGGATGCACCTACTGAGAAGACCAGATGATTCTTTTTGTTTTAATGTTTGTTTGTTTGTTTGTTTGTTTGTTTAAAGAGAGCATGAGCTGGGGAGGGAGGGAGGGAGGGAGAGAGAGAGAAAGAGAGAGAGAGAGAGAGAGGATCCCAAGCAGGCTCCACCAGCACAGAGCCCAATGCAGAGCAGCCTGATGCGGGGCTCAGTCCCACGAACCGTGATATCATGACCTGTCCAACACTCGACTGACTGCGCCACCCGGGGGGCCCCAGATGATTCTTAAAGCCTGGTTGCCTTAGGAAATTAGCAACTTAAAGATGCCCCAAAGCAAGACTTAGCAAACCACACCGATAGGTCAAATTCAACCAGTGGCCGGGGATGCAGCCAGCGAACTAAGAAGCTTTACACAGTTTACATGGTCAAAGAAAATTGTGAAATTTCGTTTTCTTGCTTGTTAAAAAAGCACCTTCGTGACATCGCCCCTGTTGCCTCTTGTACAAACGCTAAAATACTTCCTGGTTGGCCCTTTGCAGGAAAACCTTGCTGCCCTCTGAGCTAGGTAAAATCATCTACAGAAGGAAAAAAGAAGGAGAAGGAGAGAGGAGGAGGAGGAGGAGGAGGAGGAGGAGGAGGAGGAGGAGAGAAGGAAGGAAGGAAGGAAGGAAGGAAGGAAGGAAGGAAGGAAGGAAGGAAGGAGGAAGGAGGGAGGAAGGAAGGAGGAAGGAAGGAGGAAGGAAGGAGGAAGGAAGGAAGGAGGAAGGAAGGAAGGAGGAAGGAAGGAAGGAGGAAGGGAGGAAGGAAAGGGCATCTTTTAAAACAATAAGAAAACTAGGATTCGCAGCAGTGACTTTCCAAGGCCACCGGCCCCACCACCCTCAGACCAGCTGACATATACCCATGTGCGAAGGCCATCCTTTCAAACTAAGTTTCCCTTGACTGCTTTTTCACAAAGCCTGCTGCTTGGAGAGACAAATTAGCTATTAGGTAATCTAGTTAATTGACAAGTGACTTAACTAATTACCCTAACATGCTTATTAAATGTTACCTTTCCTATTCTCAACACATTGTCAGAGCATCCATTTATGTAAGGCCTTATCATATCACTCTCTCCTGACAGCACATTCCCATTAAAACAGAGGGAGCATGGGGTGTGCTTTTTCTATCGTTATTTCTCTCCCTCTGTGGTTAGAGTCAAAAGAGAGAATGAGGAGCCCATCCCTACTCAGCCACGATGTCCAATTAGGCTAGCACGTGGTCACTCGAATGGATCAAGAATGGACGAAATAAAGAAATAATGCGTGTTATCAAGACTCGCCTAATGGGTAGAAAAAAAAGCTGAGGGGAAACTCAACTTGACTCTTGACTGTAGCCTTTCATAGCTGGGAAGGCCCACGTCTTTATTTATACACATCCACAAATCTGTGCCTCAGACTCTTCGGAGAGATGAATTTTGAAATTTGAGGAAGAGGGGGTGCCCGAGTGGCTCAGTTGGTTAAGTGTCTGACTGTGGCCCAGGTCATGATCTCACCATTTGTGGGTTCGAGCCCTGCGACAGGCCCTGTGCTGACAACTCAGAGCCCAGAGCCTGATTCAGATTCTGTGTCTCCCTCTCTTTCAACCCCTCCCATGCTCATACTCTGTCTGTCTGTCTCTCTCTCTCTCTCACTTGCTCAAAAATAAATAAACATAAAAAAAAATTTTTTTTAAGTTTTAGAAAGAGAACATGGTACATATACTGTATAATAGATAGCACTCCCATGGGGCTGGGAATAGCATCTATAATTAAAAATATAAATAATTCTATGACGAAACACTAATATTACTAAGTGAGACTTTTTTCTTTTATTTTTAAAATGTCTTGAATTGATTCAGGTGTGATTTCTCTGCTAACTGAATTATGGAAAGAAAAATAAAACTTTTGTGTTCCAGAGCTTTTAGAATTTTTGATTTTTAGGTAAAGGATTGTGGGCAAGTACAAATATTTTAATAATCTTACGGCTTTTCTACCAACTGGAAACTTCAAGTTATTTTATAACCTTACTATTTGTTACAGTTATACATATGGAATCATTTGATGATTATCTCTCAGAGTAGGATAAGGCATGAGATACACATAGATATTTATGTAGAGACACAACATATATCAAAAAGTATGTCGTGATGTGTACTGTATATATCATGGTGTATATAATGATATATATGAACGTGTTATAAAATATGATTCAACAACAGAAGCTAGGACCCACACACAAGTGATTTTTTTCTCAAGTATTTAATTATGTATTTTGAGATAGAGCGCATGAACAGCAAGGAGCAGAGAGAGACAGACACAGAGAGAGACAGAGAGAGAATCTCAAGCAAGGAACAAACTCTCAGTACAGAGGCCAATGTCTGCCTCGAGCACATAACCAGTAAGATCATGACCTAAGCAGAAACGAAGAGATATGCATGTAACTAAATGACCCATCTATGTTTCACAACACAATTTTTGTTAAAAATGAACATGAAGGACACGGATTCTGCAAAAGATGTGAAACACAACTTGGTCTTATGTTGGAAAACTCCACTTTCTGATGGGACCATAAAGATACCAAGTAGCAAGACCCTGAGATATTGCTTTTACGGCAAAACAGCATGAATGAAACTGGAAAGCATACTCTAGTCATTGCTGAGACATTGTTTAACTAGCAAATTTTTGTTCCACTTTATGGAAGGTGATAACCATACCATCAAAAAGGCAATAAAGTCAACTTACAACAGTAACAAGGTGATCGACAAGACACATGGTGACCTTAGGAGGGAACTCACAACCCAACAGTAAGAGACTCATTGCCCCTAACCCTGAACCCTAAACCCTAAATGTAACCCTAAACCAAACCCTAACCTTAACTCTAACACTAACCCTAACACTAACCCTAACCTTAACCCTAACCCTAACCCTAAACCTAACCCTAACCTTAATCCTAACCCTAACCCTAACTGTAACCATAACCATAACCATAAGGCAATGGTTGTCCACTGGTCATTGCCACACAGTAACACAGACCCAGGGTAGCCAATCTTCTGACCTTTTGAAAGAACTAGAAATCCAGATGCATAGTCTCACAATAGTTAGGGGTTGGCAATTAAACTATCATTTATTAACCTTCTACAGGCCAAACAAGACAGGTCTCCAGGCTAGATCTGCCCCATGGCCTACCCAACCCCTGCAAGTTTTCATGAGTTGATTGGCCAAGATCACCCTGCTGGTATAGGATATGATTGCTGTCTGAATCCAGTATATCTGACTCCCATGGTTTCCATTTTTGTCTGATTATTTGGCATGGGGGGGGTGGAATGATTAGAAAAATACAACCCCCAAAACTCAGGAAGCTCACGACATAGAGGGGGGACATTCAAACCAGATGTTTTGTTTACAACGTAGTGTAATAACGTGCATATGGATGTTTAGGATGCGGTGTAATGCTCCTCTGGCTGTGGGGACCCAGAAATGAACATCCAAACCCAGTTCTGGACAGGCAGGAAAGGCTTCTCAAGGAAGGCATGCCAGTGCTAAGAGGAAAACAGGTGGAGGGGTGATGCAGGGAGCAGTAGACAGCGGTGTTCCAGGTACAGGGAACAGCGTGTACAAAGGGCAAGAACAGTTCATGTTAACAGCATCTTTGTCAGAATGTCTTTTTATTAATGTTTACTTATTTATTTTGAGTGTGTGTGTGTGTGTGTGTGTGTGTGTGTGTGTGTGTGTGTGCAGGCAAGGGAGGGGCAGAGAGAGAGAGGGAGAGGGAGAGAATCTTAAGCAGTCTCCATGCTTAGCACAGAGTCCAACGGGGGACTCGATCTCACGACCCTGGATCATGACCTGAGCTGAAATCAAGAGTCGGACACTTAACTGACAGTCGCCCATGCACCCCATCTTTTTTTTGAAATAGGATTCCCCATAATACAATCAGGACGCATTGTGCAGCCTGATAAGACCCAAACTAATTCAGTTAACTTATTGGGAAGTTGACAAGAAAAGGAATAGCTGCTGTGACCGTAACTCCTGACACAACCCATAGCAGTGCAGTGAGCGGGCATCAGATGTCTCCAGGCTGGGGTTTTGTCCGAGCTGTACGAGCGAGAGCAGCCCAGCAGCCTCGCCAAAGGAGGCAGTGGCCGTGCAGCCCTGGGCAAGGGGTCCCCATGCCTGAGTATCTCCTCTAACCGCTAGCATGTGGCACCTTCCCCCTCTCCTGCTTGGTTGTGGTCTTCGATGACCACATCAAATTGTGCAGGAGGCTATTCTTAGACCACAAGCAAGAGAAAGTGACCCTCCATACCTGAAGCAGAAAGGACTCGATGGAAAGTCTACCAACAGTTCACAGAATAACAGGAAGGCTGGTGAACCAAAGCTGGAAACGGGCCGATGCCAAGACACCGCGAGTCCAGAAAGCGAGGATCGTAGACCAGTCTGTCCAGGTGCCACAACTGCACTCACCATCCAAACAGGTCTTCATGCTCTTGGCTTCTCTACTCAAGGTGCAGATACCATGGACAGAGTCCAGTGTGCTCAGCGGGGGCAGATAGCTGTTCCCTCGCCAGTCCCAGCCCACAATTTAGCAGCTTAAAACACAGACCACTCATGTAGCTCATGATCCCGTAGGCTGGCAATTTAGGCTAGACTCACTGAGGCCAGGCTGCTCCTGCGACACCTCAGATGGCATGACTCAGCACTGCCCCGTGTGGTCTCTCTCACTGCCCAGGAGGCCAGCCCAGGCTTGGCCCATGGTGGTGACAGAGTTCAGAGAGCAAAAACCCAAAAGGCTTTTTGCAGCCTAGTCTCCGAACTACACTACGGTCACTTCTGTTGGACGAAAAAAGTCAAAAGGCCAGCCCAGACTCAAGCAGCGGGCACGTAAATGCCATCTCTTGATGAAAGGTGCTTCCAAATCACGTGGCAAAGGATGTGTATACAGATGGGGCCAATTCACCATCAATCAGGCCATGCCAGTTTGCATCCCGGTCATGTCCCCAAGCTGGAGGGTAGAGGACTTGAACAAGAGCCTTACCAGACTATGTTTAGTGAGGAAAGGAAATTTCAGTTCTGTGGGTCTACTTAACCCAAAGAAAAGTAAATTTGTTTTTAAAGAATTGCTCCTATGTGTGATCTGGTCTTCTCTCTGAGCAAAATTTCTGTTATAGTAGTAAAATAAAGATAACAAATAATAAAAATAGGCTTCATAGTTTCCCTTGCTCCCCTTGGAGCGTCAGAAATAGCCACCTTCCGTGTATGGCCACTGCTGATGCCATCTTGTGCCCAGGGATCCAGAGTCTGAGCCAGGGATTCTTGATTCAAATGTCAGTTTCTGAAATATCTGACTTCTCGATTCAGTTCATCAGCATTTATTTTTCTAGACTACTCCATTCCTCATTGGCCACTCCTTTCTTTGAAACTCTGAATTCACTGGAATCCAGAGATAATTACGAGATCTGGGGTTGGGTCTGGCACAGTCCCTTGCTTCATGTATGAAATCACTTAACATCTCTAAACCTCAATCTTCTATCTGCAAAGTGCGTATAGGAACACAAGTACTTCACAATGCTGTGAGCGGTAAATGAGACAGTATATACAAAGAACACGGCATAGAACCCAGCCAACAACAAGCACTCAACAGCTACGCTTTGCTTTAACTATCATCGTTGACACCGATTTGTCTCCTCTACCCCTCTGCTGTGGCATCCAAACCTTACCTTCTGTGTAAAACATGCCTACCACCTAGCCGCAAGTTGGAAACAATTTTCAATGTGTGTCAGACTTGTGTTTCTTCGAAGACAGGTGTTTGAGCATGTATTGATTTTTCTGAGGTTGGTCAGTAACTAAATGAAGGTTAATCTCTTTTCCTGGCAAATATTTACTGAGTGCTCACATGAAAACTGCTTGGTGAGTTCACCTGTGGTTCTGACTTGGAATTGGGCCCTCGCTGTCTCACTCACAACGGTCCACCGGGATAACCAGGGATGTGAAATATGATTGTGTCCGTTGGGGACCAGGCAGGAGACCCCTGACATACTCCACCGGCTGATGGAGGGAGAATGGACTGGAGGACAATGAGAAAGTAGGAGTGATTGTTAAGAACCAGCAGGGGACATTGCAGGGCCCCGAGACTAGTGACAGAAGGGAGCCTTCACTGAAGGAGAATGAGGACAAAGGAGTTTCCACAACCTGGTGAAGGTGTGGCCATAAGGATAGGGCCTCTTCTTGGGAGCTACATCCCTTGGTACAGGGGCACAGGATTCCGGGCCCCCTGGCCAAAAGGAGCCAGGGCGACATACGCACCACGACCCTCTCTTCCCACTCGCCCATCGCCTTCGGGCAGACCCAGAGGCAAAGCCAGAGGGCAAAGTGTGGAGACGACATACAATCCCTGATCTCAGGTCAGCCTCCCTGGGGCACAGGCCTGAGAAGAAGGATGAGCTCCAGTGTGCAGGACAAGCAGAAGACGCCCGGGACAAATAACTGAATATCGAGCAAAACCTGTTCATACTGTCCTCCCGTCACGGAAAGCTCGCACCCTGAAAACGAACTGGGCCCGAGAAAAACTGCAAGGGGCATTAAGACCCCAATTACCTGGGAAGTTCACACATTTCCCTTCGTGAAATGAGCTAGCAGGTAGGAAGCGAAGGTCCAGTTAGATGCTATGTTGACCCCGGGAGACAATTTAAGACATGGTCACAAACCATAGCCCTCAAGATGGTACTGACCCCAGATGTGTTTCTAGTGTTTCTTAGAACTTTAATTAATGAATTGGCTTCTAATGAAGTATTAGAAGGCTTTCCCTTTGGCTCTAAATGCCTGGCTTCTCTTCAAGTTAGGGAGTCTGGCCCCATGAGCTGCATCCACAGCTGGAGGTGGGGACGTTCTATTTGCCAGTCCTGTTATCTCCTCGGCAGATCCACGTATCCTTTGTCATTGGTATCGTTCTTGCACTCGAAAGTTTATGTCATGTGTCTGTCCACCCACGTCCCCATCAACAGCGAACCAACAAAAGCTCGTTCAAGAGGGCCATGTGTTCTAAGCAAAACTGATGAAAACATAGGTCCCGGTGGACGCAAAGAATCTTCCCACACTTAACGTGAGCAAAACGATCGATAATGCCTGCGTGGAAAGGCTGTACCCCGGCAGGCCTCCCGTTGCTCTTACTGGCTTGGCTCACGCAAGCACTTGGGCTTGAAGTTCCCATCTTGGGACCCTCCCCCTTCACATCTGAACACGCTTTCCAGAGGCAAAGCGCTTTTATGCATCAATTCACTTCAACCTCGCAGCGACCTTCTGATGCAGGCGGAACCGGGCTTACTGCCCTCCTTTCGTTGATGGAGAAGCTCAGACGCGTTCAGTGATTCTCCCAAGGTTACCCAGCAAGCAAATGTCAAGACGAAAACCCAGGTCTCGTCGCATCAATTGCAAAATCTCACGGTTCAGAGGGACGCCCGAGGCTGGCGTAGCCCAGGAAGGAAAGAATTGCTAGTGTGTCCTACGTTTCAGGATGAGAGAGCAAATGCAGTGATTTCACATTGTGCTGAATTAATACTTATTTCCTGATATATATATAGATATAGATATATATATGGATGTATGTATTGGCCTATTCCATTTCCCCAATAGGTTATGTTCTAAACGTGGTCAGAGCTTAGATGATAATGTTCCCAGAGGTAGGGGGAAAATCAGAGCAGTTGAAATGATCTGAGTGTTCTCTACCTTCAGGGACAAATGCCTCTACTAACTTCTATCTGTCTAGAGAGGTCGGGCACCGCAAACCTTTGTGAGGCAGGGAAATCTTAGCTGTTTCAGATACACTGTACTGGTTAGCGGTAACTCCTTGAGTCCCTTTATTTCTGTATGAGTTACAACTTCGAGCATGCATTCAGCACACGTCCTTTTAGCCCCTTCCCCAAATCTGCCTTTACTTAATTTCTGTACAGCTAGAATCCCACCCTCTGTGACCTATGAAGCTAATTTCCTGATTGATGCTCAAAATTCAGTAATTTGAGGAGCAAAAAAAAAAAAAATTTTCTTTTTAGAGCTTCGATCCTTGTGGGTGTAAAACATTCTGATTGTGTTTAAGGTTTCTGCCTTTCATCAGTGTCTCCAGTGCGTTTGAAAAGAATTCCTTTCTTGTGCATTTTCTAGAAGCCTCTATAGATTCATTTCACTAAGGCTCTGTTGAACAAGCCTGCTCGGCAGTCTGCAGACTGCAGACTGTTGGGATTTTTAAAGAAATTATCCTTATCGTGAACATTTCACCTGTGCTATAAGGAGCACCGGTTAAATGTTGATTGGTTTCTGCCAAGTGAAAATAGTATTATGCATAATAATACTTGTCAACATATTTATTCTATCTTTGATAATGAGTCTGATTTGCTTCAGCTTTTAGAGAGAGGGAGAGATGAATGGATGATTCCCGGGTGTCCTACATTCACTTAGGTAATCAACACACAAGTCTGGAACATCTAGTACATACCTACCAGCATTTGACTTGTAGCAGGGAAGAGTAAAAAGATTCCTGCCCTCAAGGAGCTTATAGTCCAATGGGAATTGTGGGGGAGGGAGGTCAGGCCAGAAATAAATGAGCACCAGGTTGTAGACAAGTGAAACAGGAACTCAAGTAAAGGTCATGAACTGCTGCTTTTAGATGGGGCAGTCAGGGAAGGTAGGCGTTGAGCAAGTGATATTGTAACACAGCCTGGACCAAGTGGTGGTCCACAGCCTGAGCTATGTGGATGTTTGAGGAC
This sequence comes from Acinonyx jubatus, assembly GCF_027475565.1. Classification (NCBI taxonomy): domain Eukaryota; kingdom Metazoa; phylum Chordata; class Mammalia; order Carnivora; family Felidae; genus Acinonyx; species Acinonyx jubatus. The sequence continues at coordinate 9,159,843 of NC_069388.1, read as the reverse complement.
TATCTAAGGTCCCAGACAGAGAAGACAGCAAGAGCCAAGGCCCCGCGGCCACTATGAACTTCGGGTATCTCACGGACAGAGCAGGCCGGGGTGCCTGGAGCAGAGTCAAGGAGGAGAAAGCAGATGAGGTCACGAAAGGCCAGGATGTGCCGAGTCTATAGGCCCTTAGATTTCATTCTAGGGTAACGGATGCTGTTAGCCGGTCGGGGACAGGAGAGTAAGGCTGTCTGACTAACGTGTGAGAAGACCAACAGTGCCACTGAACGGACTGTGGCCAAGGGAAGGGCCCGGGAGGGAAGCAGCAGGTGGGAGGGGGTGTTGCTACCGTCCAGGTGACTAATGGCAGTGGCTTGGTTGTGGTCGAGGCTGATTGTGGTTGAGGCTGTGAGAGACGGTTGGCTTGTGGGCAAATCTCTGAAGCTCACGTCCACAGATAAGAGAACGGGATGCTAAGGAGGACGTCAGTAACCGCGTGTCTTGTAAACGAGCCATTCTAGATGTTTCCAGAATGTGGTGACTGTGTTCACTCTATCAACACCCATTCCCCAAGAATCTTCTGCATGCCCGGCCGTGTGTTAGGCCGTGGGGAGCTCCAGGTGTGACAGCGCCCCTGCCCTCGAGGGTCTCCCGCCACCGAGAAAACGAGTCCCCTCCCTCCACTGGCAACACCGGGTCCGAGGGCCACCGTTGCCGCATTCCTGGGTGGCCTGCAGGTGGTCCACGGTGTCCTGGACCCTGGGCTCCTCCAGCCCACCCTCCACACAAGAACCAGAACGCTCTTTCTTTTAACCGCAAAACATTCTCTATGTTGACACACCTTTTTTTTCTTCGATGCGTTTCTACTTTGAAAGAAACAATATGGGGGAGCCACGAAGAGCAAATCAGTGTGCGTGACTGGAGGTGGGAAGTAGACGGAAAGTGGGTGTGGTTAATCCAAGGTTACTGAATGCCAGCTTGTTTCGTTGTCACCTCTTATCTTCACAACCATGCTCGGTTGAGCAGTGGTCCCCATACGTACCTCAGTACACTGAGGCCCAGGCAGATGAATTGATGTGCCAGAGGGCCTGGGAGAAGCCAGGGCCTCTTACGAGCTTACATGCCGGGCTGAGCCCCTATGTCGAACTTGTTTTTTCCTCCTCTTCAGTAACAGGAACCAGCAAAGCAGAGCCCAAGTCCAGTCCAATGCCTCTTTTTATAAATAAAGTTTTATTGGCACACAGCCACACTCGTGTGTTTATACGTCACATGTGGGAACTCTTGTGTTGCGACAGCAGAACTGAGTAGTTGCTGTAGAGACCATACGGTCTTCAAAGCCTTAAATATTTATTATCTGGCCCCTGACAGAAGAAGTTGGCCAACTTCTTGCCATTCTTGGCAAAATGGTGTAGTGGTGCCTGAGTGGCTCAGTCGGTTGAGCGTCCGACTTCGGCTCAGGTCATGATCTCACGGTCCGTGAGTTCGAGCCCCGCGTCGGGCTCTGTGCTGACAGCTCAGAGCCTGGAACCTGCTTCGGATTCTGGGTCTCCCTCTCTCTCTGCCCCTCCCCCACTCGTGCTCTGTCTCTGTGTCTCTCAAAAGTAAATAACCATTAAAAAAATATTTTAGGGGCGCCCGGGTGGCTCAGTCAGTTGAGCGTCTGGCTTCGGCTCAGGTCATGATCTCACGGTCTGGGTTTTAGTCCCACGTCGGGCTCTGTGCTGACAGCTCGGAGCCTGGAGCCTGCTTCGGATTCTGGGTCTCCCTCTCTCTCTGCCCCTCCCCTGCTTGTGCTCTGTCTCTCAAAAATAAACATGAGAAAAAAAACATTTTAAAAAAGTAAAAAAATAGACAAAAATGCAATAAGTCAAAATGAATCAGTTATAGTTCATGGAACACACACGACATTTACCCGTCTTGTGGCAGCAACAAAATGTTAAGGCCAATAAATGCTTCTGAAGGAATGATATGAAAAATCAGAAGTTAAAAAACACTGAACTGACTAAAGTCAATAAGTTGCCTATTCAAAGTGGGAATTGCTATTATGGCTTTAGTCTTACAGTCAGTGCTGGAAATAAATTCTTCTGTTCATTTTTTTCACTTAAGTATTTATGGAGTGTCTACACCATACCAAGCCCCTATCTGTAATAGCTCTAGCAAATTCCATGCTTGACAAAATCGGACACACTTGGTGCTAGAACAGAGCTCACACCCTGGTGACAGAGACAGCCGTTAATCAAATAATTATAAAATTAAACCTGTAGAGAGCGGAGGACATCACGTTCATAAGAATACTTCATGGGGTGAGGAGCACCTGGGTGGCTCAGGTGGTTGAGGGTCCGACTCTTGATTTTGGCTCGGGTCACGATCTCAGGGTTGTGGGATCAAGCCCCGTGTAGGGCTCTGCACTGAGTGTGGGGCCTGCTTGAGATTCTTTCTGTCTCTCTCAGTGTCTCTCTCTCTATCTCTGTATCTCTCTGTGTCTCCCTCTCCTCCTCCCTCTGCCCCCCTCCCCACCTCATGTTCTCTATCTCTCAAAGAAAACAAAAAAGAATGCTTCATTGGGGTTTGACTAGTCAGGCAAGTCACAGGAGGTTTTCCTGAGTGTATGATGTGTAGTAAGGTAAGAACTGAAGGGTCAGTAGGTAAAGAGGAGAAGGAAGGGGCGCCTGGGTAGCTCAGTAGGTTAAGCATCCGACTTCGGTTCAGGTCATGATCCCGCGGTTCATGAGTTCAAGCCCCACGTCGGGCTCTGTGCTGACAGCTCAGAGCCTAGAACCTGCTTTGGATTCTGTGTCTCCCTCTCTCTGCCCCTCCCCCACTCACACTCTGTCTCTGTCTCTCTTTCTCTCTCTCTCAAAAATAAATACACATTAAAAAACTATTTAAAAAAGAGAAGAAAAACCATTATCCCAGGAGCAGGGGGGCAGCATATGCAAAGGCCCAGTGGTAAGAGGGAAGACGGCAGCACTAGGGTTTTCCAAGCAAGATGCGTGTGTGTCTGCAGAATAGTCAGCAGGAAAAGCATGTATCCGACAGAAGCCCATGTGAAAGGGTTTAAGAGAGTGGGGCCTCCTTAGGACATGATATTTTATCTTTATGGGTTCAGGACTCAGGAAGGAATCCATTATGGTTCTGCTGGGTCTAATCATCAGTCATGCAAAAAATCCCTGTTCTGGATCCTATGATCATTTCTTTTTTCAAATTCAGGCACTCCCAGTGTTGCTGGAGCCACCCAAAGCGTGCACAAGGATAGTATTTAAGACACGCATTTTCTGTTTACCCTTTCTAGACTAACCATCCTGCAAACTGGTTCTCTGGAAATGCTTTTATCACAATCACATGCTCCTGTATTCTTTAACATCACCTCTTCATCCATTTCATCCCGACTTTTAGTCTACTTCTCTGGGAGGTGCCAACAAGCCCGGGCAAAAGCCTCCACTAATCTAAAAGCAGGTCAGCAACAGGATTCAAGAAAAAAGCCGTAAAAACATTAACAAATACGATCAGGCTTGTGGTTGAAGAGAGGTAAAAAAAAAAAAAAAGAAAGAGGACAAAATGCATTTTTCAAGAAAATGCTATTTGAATTCATTCAACTTCTCCGATGGCAAACAACAGAAACTGACTTTGGTCATTTTCAGGAAAAAGAGGTCATGGAAGGCTTGCTAATGCCGTGGTATTTGTCTCAAGACCTCAATATTGGGAAAGAACCAATCAGATAAATGTCTGTGGAAAGGATGTGCTAGGCAGAAGCACAGCAAGTGCAAAGGTCCTGAGGAAGGGAGCAAGAAGGCATACCACAGGGGTGGAGAGAAGACCAGGAGGCTGGAAGGCAGGGAGCAGGAGGAAACGCAATCAGAGACTGATCAAATAGGGCTTTGTAGCTCGTGGTAAGGAGTTTTGGTTTCATTCTCTGTCACAGGAAGCCATTGTAGAATTTGAAACAGTTGAATGATACCATTTGAAGTACAGTAAAGAAAGAGCACATTTTAATAAGCAGTTATTATATCTCAGGCACTATATATACCCACCTTGGGGCATGCCCTTTAATCCTGACCACAAATCAATAAATCGGAACAATGATCGTTTTCAGCGGAGAGGACTGGGGCTTGGAAGGTAACACGTCTTGTCTAGAGCAACATGGCGAGTGCACGGAAGGGCCAGACTTCAACCCAAGTCAGCTGCCTCCAGGTCCCGGCTCAAAACCCTCAACAAAGGCTCATTTTTGTTGCTGTTGTTTGTGACGCTTACTTTTTTTTTTTAACGCTTTCAAGTGTGTTTTGTTGACTGCATTGTTATTCTCTGCTCAGTTTTGTAAATGAAAGAGATTTGCCTTGAAGTCATAACTGAAAAAAAAGATAATAATAAACTTGTAGTTTTCTCTGAAGAATCACATAAACACCCAGCTCAGAAAAATTTGGCTGGGGCACGGGGGTGGGGGTGGGGGGAGGGGGAATGGCTGCAGCAATACTTTGCACTCAGCCATCCCATTTATGAGAATCCGGAATGTTCTTTGGGCAAAGGATCAAAGACGAGTTTATTCCTCTCTGTGTTGAGACATGGCCCACTCGCCTCCTCTTTTTATCTTTGCTGGTAACTCTGCTTCAGTTTCTCTGATGGTAAAGAGATGAGATCAGCCACTGGGGGATCGGTCGATGGAATCAGGTTTCAGTCATCAAAAAGTTACGTCAAGTGCTAAGCATGAGTTACCCTCTGTTGCCAGTGTCAGCCCAGGACTTGACTGCATGGCCGTCAATCCTGGCTCCCTCACCCTTGCAGACGTTAAAATATAGGGTGCTCTGGGAATTTGGCAGGAGGAAGGCGGGAGGGGAGGAGCTGAGCTCCGGGAAGGCGGGGGTGTGGAGAAGGAGATTTAGATTCTAATGATCTTAGCCAGCACATTCTAAGTACTAACTGCAGGGACATCAGCTGATTACTTTCATTAAAAAAGAAAAAATAGATATAGATAGATAGATAGAGATAGAGAGAGAGAGATAGAGAGAGAGATATAGAGAGAGAGAGATAGATATATAGATATATAGATATGAGTTGATTTCAGAGTTAGAAGTGGATTTAAAATGACCTTCATCAGTTACAAATATAATGCTTGTGTATTCTTAGCAGGGTTTCTTTTTTCAATTAAATAACATTTACTGAGTGTTTCCATCATAGTAATTGTAAAAAAAAAAAAGTTCATTATTGGAAAATAAGGAAAATAATATATATATAAAAAAATACTCCTCAGTCCAACTCTTTAGAGCTGCAGAAAAGACCCATTCTGTCTTCTGTCCGCCTGCTTCTCTCCCTCTTTTAAATCTTAAAGCCAATCTTTTTTATTGTTTCAATTGGTGTAGCTATATTGCATAGAGGAGTTCTATGACAAAGCCTCTAGGGTGGCCCCAACGATCCTCACCTCTCAGGATCACTGGCCCTCTGTGACTGCCTGATGAGTCGGTGGGCTTTCTGATTCACCTGTAGTTAACGGGACACGGCAAGTCCTGTCCACGGGACATCACTGCCAAGATTAGGCTGTAGAAAGACTTCCACCTTAGATGCTCACCCACACTCCCCCACCCCTCCCTGAGTCACTCACACTGGAGGAAAGCCAGTTTCCAGGCTGTGATCAATCCTGAGGAGAAGCCTATGGGATGTGGTGAGGAACTGAGGGCGGGGCCCTGATTAACTCACCAACAATCACGTACCAAAACCCACGTAGGTGAACTTAGAAGTGGACTCTTCAGCCCCAGTCTCAAGAGGATGACAGCCCTAAGGCAATGGCTTGACTGCACATTTCTGAAAGACCCTGAGCCAGGGGCATGCATGTAAGCCATTTCCAGACTCCTGAACCACAGAAACTGAGAGAGTGAAGGTTTGTTGTCCTTAGCTGCTGAGTCTTGGGGTAATTGGTTACATAGTAACAGATAACCAACAAAACCGAACAACAGGTTGTATTCTGCTGCTTTCTCCCATTTAATTCTGTTTTAGGTATCTTACCAAGTTGTGGCATTCTATTTGGAATAATCATGTTTATGCAACATCAAATATATGTACCATTGTTTATTTAATCACTCCTGTATTAGAGAACAGGTACTTTGTTCCAAATTTTTCTACCGTTAAAGCACCACTGTGGTGAACATCTTTTTATGTGGAGCTTCTTCTGTGTTTTTCGCTATGATCTTAAAATAGATTGGGATTAGCTCTAGGGTTAGGAATGAGCTTGGATTACTGGATCAAAGGGAGAGAATATTTATATTCCACTAGGTTTCCATTGCACGACTTCTCATTTGGGACAAATCAGCACACTACCATCAGAAATATGTGAAAAATCTCCATTTCATCTCATCTCTGTCTTTTATTTGATTATTGACAATATGATAAGCAAAGTATTTCATTGTTTTACAGATGTTAAAAGGAAGAAATCATTTCCACAGTCAATCTCTCCTCTTAAGCGAGCAGAACTTACGGAAGGATTGAAATACTAAGCTAAGCAACTAAATGTTCCCCTGAAGCAGTGCTGTCCAAGAGAACTTTCTGTGACATGAGAAGTATTCTTCATTTGCACGGTCTCTGGCCGTGGCCACTAGCCATCTGAGGCTATCGAGTTCCGTGAAGTGGGCTAATGTGACCAACAAGCTGAACATTGATTTTTTTTTTTAATTTAAATAGTCACATGGGTTTAGTGACTACCTTCTTGGACAGCACAGTCTGAAAGGGTCAAATGAAGGACTAGCCCTCAGTTAGAAGGAAGAAGTTGTAGTTTGAGTTTTTACCTACCCAATAATGTCCCCACTTTCCTCCTCATTGCCATAAATATAATTTCCTATGGGGCTGACCTTTAAATCATAGTAACATCATCTCCATATGGTCTTCAGCAAAATAAACATATGTTGCCTGCATGGGAGGACAAGTCTCAGGGGACCTAGCATTATTGATGTTTGGGATGCAAGGGTCCTTTATTGATGGTTATGTAATCACTCCTTCTATTTAATCCTGGCTTCTCTCCTCTAATATTCTATCCCAGTGGTCTCTGAAACAGTGAGACTTGTTGTGGAAGATTGAATGGATGGATGCATGCATACATACATGCATGCATGGATGATGGATGATAGATGGGTGGATGGGTAGATGGGTAGATGGGTGGATGGGTGAATGGATGGATGGATGGGTGAATGGATGGATGGATGGATGGATGGATGGATGGATGGATGGATAGGTGGATGGATGGATGTGTGGATGGATGGATGGGTGGATGGATGGATGGGTGGATGGATGGATGGATGGATGGATGGATGGATGGATAGTTGGATGGATGGATGGATGGATATTTGGATGGATGGATGGATGGATGGATGGATGGATGGATAGATAGGTGGATGGATGGATGGATGGATGGATGGATGGATGGATGGATGGATAGGTGGATGGATGGATGTGTGGATGGATGGATAGGTGGATGGATGGATGTGTGGATGGGTGGATGGATGGATGGGTGGATGGATGGATGGATATTTGGATGGATGGATGGATGGATGGATGGATGGATGGATGGATGGATAGATAGGTGGATGGGTGGATGGATGGATGGATGGATGGATAGTTGGATGGATGGATGGATGGATATTTGGATGGATGGATGGATGGATGGATGGTGGATGGATGGGTGGATGAATGGATGGATAGGTGGATGGATAGGTGGGTGAGTGGGTGGGTGTGTGGATGGATGGATGGATGGATGGATGGATGGGTGGATGGATGGATGGATAGAAGTTATAATAATACTCACAGTGTGCCTAGTGAGTGTCAGAATTTGAGCCAAGGCTTTACCTGTAACATTTCATTCACTTTAAATCCTCATAACATCCCAAAGGAGAAATTGCCATTCATTTTGCCTTCTTGACATATAAGGAAACTGAGGAAATGGTTAACAAGTGGCCCAGCCTGTATGTGAATTCTGTCTGCCTTCAAGCCCCGTCTATCTCCATGATCCTCTATCACATCACGAAGCCGTGAAACGTTAGCACCATGCATTGGTTACACCTTGTCACATTGTGGTGGTGGTGGTTGAATTTTTTCTCCCTCAGGTAGCTACAGATGCTCGCGGGGGAGACGCTAGAAACTGACAGGCACTTCGGTTCTCTCCAGAAGTGGCTCTTTCACTTTGCGTTGCTGACCAACTTCTGATGTGTCAGTGGTATACTGATGTGGTTAACTGTTTGCCTGGGGCAGAAAAATAAAGCTTCTGGCATGCAATTAAAACCTCGTCTTGCCCAATTGGGCGACTAATGGGATCAGCAAGAATGGAGGCTGCCTAGTTAAGGCGCAGTTTGTATCTCAGATCCGTTTCGTGGGGCAGGTGACATAGTGGCGGAGTGGTGTTGCCTGATGGTTCAACTGGAAACTTAATTAGGTGGCCCCAAGCCCACCCTTGACCGCCCATATGTGTTCCCGTGAAGGCTCACACCCATCCATGAGGGCAAACACGTGCAGAGGCACACAGACCCTGAACCGCCCTCTGATGGGTCCACACAACTTTCCCATCATTCTGCACTTTGACCCGGAAATGGAAATGCATCGTGAGCATCTCGTTTCGGACAATGGCGTGTGTTTCGTGGTCAGTTCCCAAATCCAAGGATTCGTTCTGCCTGCGATGATTAGTCAGAAATCAATACAAGGTGAGGGTTTGTCCCAAATAGGGTGTAATCGAACCCAAATCTCAGCCCTTTGAGGACATTGCCAGGAGCCTAGAGTCCATGTCGGTGGGCCCTGTCCTTAGTTTTGTTATTAAAAGAGGCGTTGGGGAAGTGTCAACAACTTTCTGTTAAAGAAGTTAGGTTTAGGTTAGTTTATTCAAGAAATGTTCGCTGAAAACCAGCTGTGTGTCAAGCACTCGAAACGTGGTTTATGCTCCCATTGAATAAAATGAATTCCCTGCCTGCAGCGCAACTTACATCAGGTGTGGGATAAAAACAACAGACAAGTAAATAAATGTGTGACTAAGATAATTTCAGATGGTAAAAAGTATTCTAAAGAAAACAAAACCAGTAATGCCGTAGTAAATGACTAAGAAGGGGGTAGGGAACATCAGTGACAATGGCCAGAGACAGGTGACATTTAGTCTGAGTCTGGAATGCCGAAAAGGAATCAGCGATACAGAAAGTCTGGAAGAAGACACAAGAACATCCAAACAGGGGAACAGCAGGTGCAAAGGTCCTGGGGCGAGAATGAGTTGGCATTGTTCTTTGGGTAATAGGAAGATGGTGGCTGGAGCACAGCGAGTATAGAATGACGTGGGAAGATGTCAGATGTCACACAAGATGGGCAGAGGTCAGAGGAGGCCAAGTCACATATGACTTGGAGGAGAGTTTTTATTACGTGTCAGTGAGTATTTTAGGGCCCCCACGCTTACTGTGTCTGGGCACTGCACTGAGCGCAATTTTATATCAATTTTATATACAATTTCTCTTCTGATCTCCAACCACACCGTGTGAAGTGGGCGTTGTTGCCTCCACAAAGGTGAAGCACTGGCCCTCAGACATATTTAATAACTTGCCTAAAATCGCACAGGTAGGAAGTAGGGAAATCAGGCTCCAAACGTATGTTTGACCCCAAAGCTGCTCGCTTTCAGTCACCAGGCAGTACTGCTCATTCGACGTTGAGATCAGACTCTGCGTCACGGCCAAGAACACTAGGCAGGAATGCTTTTCATGTGGATGTGTGCATAGTAAGGGGACACGTGGTGTTTCTCCAATCATATCAATTGGGTGGCATTTCAATTTACAACCCCTTAAATGCTGCAGCCAAAAATTGCTCTCCGAGGAGAGCACGTATGTCTTAGAGGAGCAAGAGGCAAGAAGGTGGCAGAGAGGTAGGCTTGGTAAATTCTATCGGTGCACGTGCTCACCTGACCCTGTCACGCGTCCCCAAAAAAAGAGGAAGAGGGGGGTGTAGAGTTATGGCATGACAAGTGTGACTTTTGCCAGGTCTGGTGACAGCAACTTTTGAACAGAGAAAACAAAGTTGAATGTGTAAATGACGGGGTCCTTCAAGCTGTCTCTTTATACCCAGGTGACAAAAAGTCCCTGGAACATTTCTGTTTGTCTCTTGACAGACTGTCCCGGTCTGGCAGAGAATGGCAGGGCAGTGTGCTTAGCAGGAACGGGCAGTCTCATTTGTTTCACCGTGGCTCTTTTTGGATGCCAGTTGGCCACTGTTTCTTTGGACGCCATGGGTTTGTGTTTATGTCCAGAAGGCAGATCGAGCATACCTGGGATTAGTCTAGAGTTTCCCAACCTTGGAACTACGGACATTTGTGGCTAGATAACTCTTTGCCGTGGGGGGCTGTTCTGTGCGTGGCGGGAATGTTTAGCCTCTACCCCCTGGATGCCAGTAGCACCCCATCCCCCCAAGTCTTGACAGCCCAAGATGTTTCCAAACCTTGCCAGATGTCCTGTGGGACAACGCCTGCCCTCCTTCACTTTAAGAAACGCTGGCTAATTCAAATAGTCTGGTTTAGTGCAAATGGAATCTATTCTTGATTTAATTCCCAAGGACTAAAAATACGCTGAAATATACCAATGCTGAAACTAAAAATAGCATCGAATGGCTATTTAAAGGTTTTGCCTTAAAGAAAACCATGGTGACATTGGAAAAATTGACTGAATTTGTATGAAATCCATGCCATCCTCTGAAACGTGTTTTTGTTCTCCTGTCTCCCTGTATTAGTGAGGATAATTAAGGCTAGCTACTCTAACAAACACCAACCCCCCCCCCCAAATCTCAGTGGCTCAACACATACATACTCATTTTTTATGCATAGAATGTCTGATGCTGGTCTCCTCCAACTGAAATCTAGCAATACCATCTGGAACATCTGGATTTTGGCTTCCAAAATCACTGACGAATGGGTGAAAGAGCCTTGGCGGTGATTTATATCACTTTTGCCCAATCTGGTTAGAATCCAGACGACATGGCCTCAACCGAAGTACAAGGGAAGCTGGGAAATGTAGTTTTTCTGAAGGAAGAGGAAAAGGAAACAGGATTTGGCAAACATAAAACATCATCTCTGCCACAATCCCGGATAACAGATGTTTAGCTTATTGAGCAGTGATCTGAATCCTACTTATTTGTCGATTCAAGTGGTCTAAATGCCCACTCTTCCCTAAACATGCCTACAATTAGTATAGCCATTCACTCCCCACTCCCCATTCATCCATTCAGATTTTAAATATCTATGAATGGACTTGAAGAATCTCTCATTTCACTTGCCCCAGATAAGTGTGATGGATAGGCATCTTGGACTCATTGGCCTCAAACCTAAGTGGTCTTATATCTACATTTCTGCTGCCCTCCATTATGGTAACAACTTGTGGGTCGGTTGTCATATTCCTGGGCATTCTTAAAGAGAAACTATAGTTATGTGAGCTGGTTTCAGACCTTCCTTCATTTTCTGGTAAACTTTACAGGCTCTAAGCCACCAGCCCCTGGCTTCTCGACGTCACTGGTCCCCATCACCAAGCTGCCATCTTTCCTTGACCAACATGGCCCATCACACAGAAACTGCTTGTGAAATGCAAATCTGTCAGTTTTAATCCTTTGCCTAAACTCACCATTGGTCTCCTGTTGTCGTGAGATCAAATCCAAATGTTTGGTCACCTACCTCAAACATCTTTGTCTGTGTTGCTTTTCAACTATGTCCCCAAGGCCAGCACAATCCCGGACCCGTAGTCAGCCTTTCAAAAACTCTGTGGAGTGAATGCATTTGTAGGATGCAGTCAGCAATACAGGGGTGCAAATGTAAACGTGTCAGAGGAATTACCTCCCCCCAATAAACTGTTACCTGTGTAGCTCAGTTCTTTACAATGTCAAAAACTTATGTCTTCTTCTTTGAATGTTTGTTTATTTATTTTGAGAGAGAGAGCGTGAGCAGGAGAGGGACACAGAGAGCGGGAGCGCGAGAGTCCCAGGCAGACCCTGCTCTGCCAGCACAGAGCCTGACATGGAGCTTGAACTCACGCACCATGAGATCATGACCTGAGCTGAAACAGAGTCGGACATTTAACCGACTGAGCCACGCAGTGGCCTCAAGAACTCACATCTTAAGAATAGTTTTTATTTTCATGGGAATTTGCATGTTAATAAATTCTGCACGTGCACATATCCACATACATGTTTATACATATTACACTTACATAAAGGTACTTTATATATAGTTATATATCTACTGCACAATATATATACATACTTCAATACACTTAGTGAATTCTGTGTGTATAAATGTGCATATTTATCTATGGATGCCCTTTTGTCAACCTTCGTGCCCCCATGGGTGGCAAGAACGCCATAACTAATCGTGAAGCAGACGTGAACACTGAGACTTTGCAGGGGAAAATTGACTTGAGCAGGTCACACGCTGGCAGCTGCAGAGCTGGGTTTGGGATGGAGATCTATCCAGCCCCAAAGTGGAGACCTTTGTCTTCCTACTGCCTCTCTAGAGCTGTGCTGCTTCTAATTTCATGCTAACGTTTATACTGTAAACAAAGTCACTGTTTCTCATAAATAAGCAAATGAAATCGACATCTAGGCTTCAAAGCAGAAGACTGCAGCCCTTGATCTACTTGTTAGTAGATCGGAAAGATTTTTGACCCTCTCCTCTGGCCACAGTTGTTCCCTCCCTCTCCCTCTCCACCTCTGTTCCACCCCTTCTCTCACTCTTTTCTATAGGGACCACGGTTTCTCCACCTGAACGTTATTGGGTCGGATAATTTCCTATTATGGGGAGCTGTCTTATGCACCCACTGGATGCAAATATCGTCCCTTCCGCCCAGTTGAAACAATCAGTCGTTGCAAATGTCCCGCCAACTGAAAACACGGATGTATATGGTCTTGAAAAGGTTTCTGATCAAATAATGGTGAGATTCAGGCTAATGAAATAGAAGGCCTTTGTATAATTAAAGAGCATCGGTTTGGCTTCCTCGAGGTGGATGACACAGGACGTGAGACTATCCAGGCAGGGCTGGTGGCGGGGGACATGTCTTGGCTGTCCTCTCATCAGACCAAACACACGCCTCTCTGGCTTTCCTTTCTCTGGTCTCCAATGCCTACACCTTTCATGATGATTCTCTCAAACAGGGGAGACGATAATAATAATAAAAGAAAAAGTTTAAAAACCACGTAGTTTCAAAATTACACAGCCTTACATTCTGTCCAGCTAATGGAATCATGTGCCGCAGCTTAAATTTAGACATCGAGTTTCATCTCTTACTTAAATGTATCTGTGTGTTTTAATAGGAACATTCAGCTTTGCTTTTATTAATGCAAAAACATTAAGGCACCAGCCCTCGATCCGAAAGCCTTAAAGGGCTGTTTCCAACAGAACCTGTCATAAAATGTGCTCTCAAGCGTGTCCCCTTTAAGAGACTCCAGAATTAAATGTTCCCGTATGTGAATTTTATTTTGTACAGCACATTTGCTTTATGGCTACAATTAAGTTAGATGTGCCGATAACAATGTCTGTTTTCCATTTTAAATCGCACATTTCAGACAGTGTGCATTGTTTTATTATCTAATCCACATGCTTTTAATTGCAATTATGGTCCCTTATGAGTCCCCTGGGAGGGCATGATTGCAATTAAAAATGTAATTTAAATGTTAATTAATTACATTCATTTTCTGAACTGGGAAAATTTCATTTATTATTTTCATGTGTTGTGCACTTATCCTAAATGCATTACCTTCTAAATGTTTTTTTTCCTAAATTAAGTGTTATGTTTATAAAACAGGGTGTTTAATATCCTTTAAAATTTTTGTGAGGGTGTTTGTTCAAATTATTACTTAAATTAATTGATTCCAAGCTATATGCGTGAGCTATATGTTCTATATATAATAAAAATAATTTTGTTGATTTTTCTCAGGCTAAAATATGGCATCAAATATATTTTTCCTCATTTATTTTCTGAAAGACTTTGATATGGAGAGGAAAGTCTGTACTTTTTTTTATTACTATCGTTATTATTTTTTTTAAACAAAGGGAGAAAGGTATTGTTACTACAAATGATACAGATCATTAATATGAAAAAGGTTTTCCCTCCAGATGAAAATTGCAATCTAAGGAAGAAATTTATAGTTAGATTAATAAGTCATCCTGCTTCATATGAATAACTAAGGGGGGATTAAAAAGAACCACAAAGGTATGAAGTCTTAAAAATCATTGTAACCTTCCAGGAAAAAAAAAAAAGAAGAAGAAAAAGAAAAAGAAAAAGAAAAGAAAAGAAAAGAAAAAAGATTGTTGTTTGCACATCTCAGTTTATCTGGCTAGGACTATCAGCTTGCTATCTTACTTTACCTGGAATAAGAGGGTCATTTTATTTTATTTTATTTCACTTTATTTTATTTTATTTTTATCTATTTTAATGTGAGAGAGAGAGAGAGAGAGAGAGTATGGGGGAGGGGCAGAGAGAGAGAATCTCAAGCAGGTTTCATGCCCAGCACAGAGCCCAACCCAGGGCTCGATCTCATGACCCTGGGATCCTGACCTGAGCTGAAATCAAGACCTGGACACTCAACCAACTGGACCACGCTGGCTCCCCAAGAGAGTAACTTTAGAAATGAAGAATTATAAAGCAACATCTCTCTACTTTAAACTCTGAACCATATCAATTTGGTTAGTTTAAGTGAATGAAAGTGTGAATCCCAAAAGGACTAGGATTTAAATGTTTCTCTCAGTTCAATTCCGGGTATATGCTACCTGCAATCAGTTAATCTAACCCTTTTGAGGATTTTTTTTTTTTTTTGCTTTTGCTTTCTTTTCCAATTTTCCAAAACTTTCTTTAACTCTTTTATTTCAAAAATGCCTGCTATGTCTGAATTCTGGCTATTTTTTTTCCTCAAGCTTAAAATACTCAATTGATATTTTAGGAAAATTCTAGTCAGTTAAGAGTTTTTATGTAGTACCCACTAAACTATAGTATGGGTGCTCCTGGAGAGTTAAGAAAACAATGAAAGAAAAAAAGAAGAAATTTAGGCCCTGGTATGGTCAGCAAATTTCTATGGGATCTTCATTCTGGAGTCTAGGGTTGGATAATTTGTAACATTCACTTTGAGCCTCCTCTGGGCCATGTTATGTTGTTAAATCCATACCAAAGTCTGAGAGATGAGTATCATCATTGTCTCTATTTAACAGAGGGGAAGGCTGAGGCACAGAACATTCTGGTAACTCGCGAAGGCTTCGCTCACAGCAAGAAAGAGGCAGAGCCAGGATCTGTATTCCAGAAAGCCGACTCTGGACTTCAGATTCCATTTTATGCTCTTAATCAGAGCATGAAGACAGACTCCAGACCTGTGGGATTTACAAGGGAGGACCCCACCCAGCAGGGAGGGGGGAGGAGCAGTGTGGAGCGTCTCTGCAGTCAAATCCACAGTCTTGAATCCACTTGGCATATATGTAACCTCAGATGAATTACGCCTCCCTGTAAGCCTCAGCTTCCTCTTCTGTGCAGTGGGGTGATCATAGAACCTGTCTCATACATGCTGGGAAGAATGAGCCAGTGTTAGGGGCGCCTGGGTGGCTCAGTCGGTTAAGCGTCCAACTTCGACTCAGGGCATGATCTTGTGGTTTGTGAGTTCGAGCCCCGTGTCGGGCTCTGTGCTGACAGCTCAGAGCCTGGAGCCTGCTTCTGATTCTGTGTCTCCCTCTCTCTCTGCCCCTCCCCTGCTCAAGCTCTGACTTGCTCTGACTTTCAATAAGAAATAAACATTAAAAAAAATTAAAAAGAAAAAAGAATGAGCCAGTGTATCAATAAGTCAGCGTATCCAGAGGAGGGAGCATAACACCTCCTGTGTGGAAATATAGACGACAGCCCTGACTGCTATTAAGTATGGTCTCTGCCCTCAAGAAGCTTGCAGTCTAGTTCAAAACATCAGTAAATGATGAAGGGCAAAACATGAATAGCTTAAACAAAATCAAATAGAGCAAAGCAAAGCAAAATAAAGTCACTTGAGTGTCTATCAATAGAGGGTTGGCCAAATAAATTATGGCATAGCCACATCATAGAATGCTGGGCACATTTTAAAACAGTAATAAAACATCCATATGTTCTGATATGGATCGAGCTTTTAAGCTCACTAAGTGCAAATAGCAACATGTTAAACATTTGTGTACTGGAGAAGGGGATGGATAGGTGGGTAGGTGGGCAGGTAGGTAGAGATCGTTATTGTAAATACATGAACATGTTCTGGAAGGATACACAAGAGACTATAATCCGTGACTGAGGTTTGGGATTGTCAGAAACAGGTTGTGTGGAAGGTGCAGACGGGATTTTTTTTGCTTTTTGCTTTAGTCCTTTCTATATAATGTGCTTTTTCTCCCCCAAAGTCCATGCAGTACTTTTAATCTTAAGTAAAATTTCAAATTACACACACACGCACACACACACGCACACATATGCCAATAGGGTCCTGACTATAGGAAAATTCAGGAAAGAAGAAGGAGGAGAGAGATCTCTGGATGCTGGAGCCAGGAATGGCTTTACCCATGAGTTTTAATTGCTATAATGGCTCTAGAGCAAAGGAAACAAGACGTCTGCAGGGCCTGAGCTAGAGCAAAGCATTAGGGCTGAGGTCAAGTTGCCACCAGGTGCAGACAAAGGACCGAAGGGGAAAGATGCCAGTAGAGAATAAGGCAGAGGCCAACCCCTTTCTACTACTTCAATCTATGAAGAATAAAATTATCTCAAAAATAATAATAATAAAAAGTAAGAGATTCCTTGCCTAGAGCTTCAAATCTAGGCAACCACCTTTGCAAAGCCCAGGAGCATGTGGGAACGGGGGACTCAACCAAAAGACTTGCCGTTTTCAAAAACAACCCTTCCAAGGTCACATCATAAAAGCTCCAGCATTTTAAATGCAAGCAGCCAGGAGGGTGGGGTGCTGGTGGCCCAGGCTCGTTTTCAAGTTCTGCCCCTGCTAGGTGTGTGCCCACATGGCTTCTTCACAAGGTAAGGCTTGCCTTAGTGGGTTGTCGTGAAGCTCTCAGTGAGCCTGGCACTGAAGGGTTAGCTCTCACCATGCAGGTATCTTTGACATGACATGGCGTTCTCAGGTTTCTCCTTCAGGAAACCTGAAACGGAATTTGGTGTGGTTTGAAGGCCAGTGAGGGGATTCTCAGAGCAATAGTTAGACAAACACAGAGTAAGACAGCAGCTGTTGTGTGGATCCCAAATAAAAATGGCACAGTGATAGGACAGCAGGAAGCCAGAAGGAACAAAATGGAGCCATAGTGGGAGAAAGATGAACAGGAAATTGCAAAGCATCGAATGCTAAGGGTCTGAATGGAAAACGCCCCTTTGTGTTTTGTTTGTTCTTTATTTTACAAATGTCTTTTCGCCCACCAGTGTCCTGTTGCTGACCTTCAAATTGAAATGTGGTAATAGCTCCTTGTGGATGATTCTCATCTATGGAATCGTGACCTAGGGTTTTGCTTCTTCTGCCTGGGCCCTTGGTGGCTTTGGTGTGATACTCAACAGTCAGAAGTAACCCAGGACTATGAGCGAGAAGTCACCCGTATCTCAGTATTGCTCTCTTTCTTTGACAAAGCGTGGTCTTTGACTTCCTGAGCACACACCCACTCATGATCTTGTCTGCTTTTCACCAGCCCCCTCGAGGGAAGGCAGGTGAGCCTTCTCATCCCCGTTCAACATGCGAGCAATGGAGGCAGCGGGCAGCGGGAGGGCGGGGAACCTCTGTTCCAGGCCATGCAGTGAATCAGGAATTCGTGCCAGAATGAGAGAGTCGGTCAGCTCTTCCGGATTCCTTAAATTCACACCTGTAGTTCCTGATCTGTGGTCCTGAGTAGAAAGTGTCGCTCAATCTGAACGTGTATTATGGGCCGGCTGCTTGTCCGAGTGAGGAGAATGCTGTTGCAGTGGACAAGGCAGCGCCCTAGCCTTCCGGAGATCAATTTCTAGGGAGGGAAATCCAGAGGGAATAAATAAATAAACAAGGTAGCTCAGATGATCACAGGTGCTATCAGAGAGCCACATGCGTGCGTGCACGCACAGACACGCACACACACTTTGATCCAACGTCCGGCATCCACTGGACAGAGTTAAATTCTCCCCTTGCTCTTTCGTTCTTTCACCCACAAGGTACCTGACCACAGGTGGGTTATCTGCTACCAATGTTTATGACTCCCTCATGTTGGTTTATCTTCTCAACTTGCAGGCTTTTCTCAGTCCATCTCTTTTCCCATTTTTCTCCCATTCTCCCTCTTTCTTTCGCACCCTCCCCTCCCCCCCGCCCCCAGTCTTTAGCTTCTTCCTAAAAGACCTCCTATCAGAACACCTATTAGTTCAACACCCCTGTAACCAGCAGGTGTCAGAAGCCTCTTGGGAGGAGATGGCTTCTGGCTCCTCAAAGCCCTCCTCCTGGGGGGTTGCTGGGGAGCAGTGTTATGGTAAACAAACAAACAAACAAACAAACATGACTTCCCCTTGATTGACAGGCCCCTTCCAACCCAAGGACCTTTCTTAAGTAGGGTGTGGTTGGCTGTCATTAGAGACAATTATTGGTACAAAACTCCTAATGGTTTCCCGGGGCTTAAGTTAAGGTAGCAGAATATTCACAGTTTGATTAACATTGTTATCTTGAAATTGTATTTTTATCTAGGAGTGTATTACTTTTTGCATTTTTGCAGCCTACCTGCCTTACAGTGAGAAAGAGGGTATGGAAGCAGTTATTGGCCATAACTCTCTTGTCACTTAGCACGGCTTTGCGTTTTGATGTAGGTTAAGACTATTGCAGCTTAAGTGAGAATGAGGAGTTGGTATGAACGATCAGTTACGGGTTTGGTCAAGTGCGTCTCAAATGTTAGTGTGCACAGGAATCACCCTTGGGTCTCACTAAAATGCAGATTCTAGGGGCGCCCGGGGGGCTCAGTCGGTTAAGCGTCCGACTTCGGCTCACGTCATGGGTTCGGGCCCCGCGTCGGGCTCTGTGCTGACAGCTCGGAGCCTGGAGCCTGCTTCAGATTCTATGTCTCCCTCTCTCTCTGACCCTCCCCTGTTCATGCTTTCTCTCTCTCTGTCTCAAAAATAAATAAATGTTAAAAAAAAAAATTAAAAAAAAATAAAATGCCGATTCTAATTCAGCAAGCAAGTGTGACGGAAGATGCTACGTGTCTGGGCTTCCGCTGGTGCAGATTCTTCTGGTCCTCAGACCACAGTTTGGGAAGCAGGATTTCAAGCCTGATATTTCATTCCTGTCCCTCAGAGTCTTCTCCATAACAAAATATTAAAATTTCATTTAAAAAGAAAATACGAAAACTTGTATTGTTTGACTATACTGATGCAAAGACAAATACATTAGCATCCTATATTTAAACACGTTCTATCTCAAAGTTCATTTTTTCTTCCTCCTGATTTTAAAAGAAATGAAAGTAGTTCATGGGCCCCCGAGCGCTCTGGTTCCCAGGCACAGTCCCTACAGCCCAGCGTACACATCAGCCCCCCGTCCCTTCCTTATTATGTGTTGACACTCTGAGCCTCTATGTCCTCACCTGTAAGATGGGGATCATGGGGCCTGCCCTATTGTTTTGTGTCTTTGCGGAGTGCCTGGTGCTTGGCAAACCCACCGAAAATGTTAGCTTTTGTTACTAAAAGTTGTCTGACTCCTGATAACTGTCATTGTCTCATGACCTACTGAAAGTCAGATTTTACATACATTACCACTCCTCTCTTAAAGCTCTGCATGATATGTCCTACTGGCTACATGACCTGGATAATTTCCATAAATTAACCTCTTTTACCTTCCATTTCTGTGCTACCCTGCTGTTCTCCTTCTAGAAGGGCCCCATCATCTCTTGGATGAAGCAGACAGCAATGCCACGCTAACTTGGGCTGTGACACTTGGAACCTCCCGACAAAGCTCAGGCATTCATTTGCAGCTTGCTCTCTAAACTCATCATTTCGGTAGAAAGGCAATACGGCCCCTGATGGATCTTGAGTTAGCTGTCGATGTCTCTGCCTGTCACTCAGAGATGCGGAAGGAACCATAGGACTATCCGCGGAAGGCTTTGCCATCACTATTTTCGTGTTCTTTTGTTTCTTGTAGCTCCTGACTTGTGTTGTCTTTAGTTCCTCAATTCTGACACTCCATCCATTGTAAGGCGTGCAGAGATTTAGCAGAAGCTTTGTTTGGGGGGCGGGGGGAGCGGCGAGAGGTGGGGCAGAACCCCCAGCATGTTCAATGCCTACACCAGTTGCAAATTGCATCCGGATTTCGTGTGAAATTAAAATAAGGCGGTTTCAGAGTGAAGGAAATGCAATCCTATTTTATGCTCCCTAGGTCGTCAGCCTCACTTTATAAGAAGGTAAAGCGAGGTGGCACGTAATTTTTCCTTTGTAATATTTTTGATACATCCAAAAATATTCCATAGCATCCAGGTGCCAAATGAAAGGTGTGGAATTTGCTATAAATTTGGATTGTCAAAGTACACCCCTTTTGTTACTGCCTCCTCCAGGAATTCCCAGCATACGTCCTCTTTGAACTAATCATTTCAGGTCACAAGTTTTGTTAGGCACTGTGCACAGCTGTTTCAAAGCATTCATTCATTAAAAGCACGAGCTGAGCTTTTAGTATGATTTTTAGAAAAGGGGAGACAGGTCAAAACCCTGCCAGTTGGTTGGGCTGTTTTCTGTTGGGTATCGGCATCACAACCTTCAGGCTTTGTCTTTGATGTATTTTCTGATCGCTGTGCCCTGACTGATGGAAACGCTGATGCTTTTCATTACCAGAGTGTCTCTTTCCTCATCCTCTCTTCCACGTACTTCTTCCAAATTTGCTCACGCCCCTTCCCGTCCCCGTGTCCACTGCCAACCTCAACTGTAACATGCAGGCGGGGCAGAGGAATCCTCAAACCTCTAGATGGGACATGCGGAAAATATTTGGAAAGATTCGCCCCGCTTTGTCCGCAGTCATCATTACTGAGTGCCGTGTGCTGCCCCCAGACGTTTGCACCTAACAGAAAGGACGCAAGCAGTTTTTACAGATTTGTCTGCAATGCTGGGATTGCCAAAGAATCCGGGCAAGTCGGAGGTGAGAAATCAGGGGACACACTGTCTGAACAGTTGATGAGGTTTCTGGCTTCCCTGTAAGCTCAGGTTCCACCCCCACCCCCACCGAGGGGGCGTTCTATGCCACGCACACCTGCTTATGGACGTGCAGACGATCGCGTACTCTCCCCCTGGCCTTTATGGCACCCGTCACCATTGTCCAGGCTTCCTTTCCTGTTAAACCCATCTTCTTAACATCTCTGCCTCCCGTGTATCTCCAGAGCCTTTGACACTTCCCCACGAGTACCTTATACATTTTAAGTTCAAACCAAATCATACTGGGGGCCAGAGAAGATAAATGCCAGTTTTTTTCATCGTCAAGGTAACGATAACAGATTCACTAGAATTTACATAGCGCCAAAGTCGATTTACATGCTTATTTACTCTGTTGTTCTCTCTTTTTTTTTTTTTTAAAAAAAAAGAGTTACCCTAGCAACTGTAGTATCACATGATGTTCAGGCTAACCGTAATAGAAACACCTTGTGAAAAGAAAAGACGCATTTCACCAGATGCATAAACTGTCATTTATAGAATTTTGATCCATTTTAGAAATGATTGGGTGAGGTTCATGCGGCATTAGGTACTTTTCCCATTAATTACTTGGCTGGCTTCAGAGACGCTGTAATGAAAGGTAGACACTGAGAGGGAGAGGGGGGCATCGGACCCTCTACAGGGCCTGTTGATAGAACTACATGCTGTATCTCGTTAACGCATCAGCAGAAAGAGCGCATTACCAAATCCCATCTTGTGTTACGCCTTTGCATATGGGTAGAATTTATTACTTCATTCAAAACTTTGTTCTAATTTTAAGAATGATGGCATTTGCCGTGGAGGGGCGGTTGGCTTTGTCTAAAGCGGGACGCTCCGCGAAAGCTACCCTGAAGCAGAAGATCCCAAGAAATTGCAAAGGCTCGGCTGCTGTCAGCCAAGTTGGGTTTCATTCACGTTCTACAAATTAATTTGCTTAAGCACAGGGTGAAATATAGCCTTTCTCCAGGGCCCCACCAGGACAGCTGCTTCTGAGTTTGGTTCAGTCTTGCCTGTTGAGCATGCATCAAGCAACAAAGGAGAGTGCCATCTTTCTAAAACTTCATGCGGGAAGGTCCACCACTGCCAGTGCCCTGCTTAAATGTGTTCGGTTAGGAACAAGGAGCTGCCTTGTTGGGTCAGATGTGTGGCTTCTGGGAAATCAGGGTTTTGAGCTTGTAGAAGTCACAAATGAGAGTCCACACTCTTGTGGTCAACCCCCCCCAATGGCTGCCCACACCCTTGGCGAAACCCCCGCCACTGAGCTCTGTGATGGCCCCTGACTGCTCCCCGTATTTGCTAGCCCTTTGACCAACCTGGCCCCACTCCTCTCATCTTCCTTTCCTCTCACAGGCCCTCCGGGCTCCACTGCCTCTGTGTCCGCACTTATGTGTGTCCTCATTTGTCCTCGGCCATCCGCATTGCTTACTGGTCATCCGCTCTGAGAGGTCCCCCTGGCCACCCTACCTCAGGAACCCCTTCCCCACACCTGTCTGTCCTTCTCTTAGCTTCAGCCACTCTCTGCAGTGCTGGTGTCTGTACCAGCGTTGGCTTTTTCCCCAACAAGATGGCAGGAGCCACAGGGTAGGGGCCGTGTTGTTCTTTGCGCTGATGTACCCTAGCTCCAAGATTGGTACCCAGGACATAGCCACTGCTCTGCACAAAGTGAGTCGAAATGAAAGACTGGAAGAAGGTCTGAGTGAATTCTGTTTCTAACCGATCGAGGGAAATGAAGAGGAGCTCGGTGTCTCTCTTGAAAACAAATAGCATTAGAAAGAAAGAGAGGTCTGGGAAGGTGGACTGGGCTTGTAGAAGCAGAACAGGCTTTTGACAAATCAAAACCCCCTACAAGTGCGGAGTGGAGGTCATTGCCTTTATTTAGAAATTGCCAGCTGTCCCGAGGCAGCCAGTGTTGCTGACCACAGACGTCAAATTTAACAAAATATGGTTAAAGGGAACGAAACCAAATGAATCGAGTGGCTGAAGAAGTGAGGGCCTCAACACACAGCTCTCGGTTGGTATTGGGAAATTACGCATCAGTGAATTCATACTGCCTGATACAGCACCTACTATGCGACACACAGTGTGTCTGACCTTTCCTTCCGTCCCTCCCTCTCCACTTCCTCCCTGCCCCTCTCGCCCTCCCTCCTGCATTCCCCTCCTTCAGTATTTAGCAAGCCTCCATTATGACTCCAGGATGGTTTTAGGAGTTTCATTCATTCATTCATTCTCGTTCCTTCATTCAACAAACATGGGCTAAGTACTCTGACCCTGCTGATGATGCCAACATGTAAAGGCGGCCATGCCTGCCCACATGGAGTTCTCAGTCTAAGCAGCCAGCAAGCAAATCGTTGCAGATTATTCACCAAATACCTAATGGGATTAAGTTAATGAAACTGACTAGTTAATTAATTAATTTATTTATTTCACTTATTTTTGGGTGTTTTTTTTTTGTGACTAGTTAATTTAAAGCTTGCTAACAATTAATGAAGATGGCACACCTTTTGCCAAAGACTTCCTCTGGCTTCTGGAAATCCGAGGTCCCCCTCTTCCTTTCGACACACGTGCACAGGGTAAAAAGCCACCAAACCAGTATGAAGTACCAGGAGGACTTTCTGTCAGCCTTTGCTCCCAGATGATTTGAATATGAAAGTCTCTGCCTGCCTGTCTGTCTCTGTCTCAGACCCTCCCTGAAGACGGGGAGAGCCTGTGTGTGTTCAGCGTGCCGATACCCCAAATTTGGCCATAAGGCAGTGCTCATTGGCATTTAATGAGGTGGCCTCGTGCCTTTTTCCCTGATTACCTGGCTGAGATGGAATTTTAACCCCCACCCCCCGACGTCAGAAGTGTGCTCCTTGAACTCGGCATAGGGAACAAGGGACACACAGGCAAGGAGTTTCAAACTCAATGTTACTCAGAGAACAGCGTGTCCTGAGTGCCTGGCAAGGGAAGAAAATGGCCCTTTCCCCTGGCTGCGAGACAAAAGATCAACCAGATCAGGGCACATTCCTGACCCATTCGTTCCCACCCTGTGTGATCATGTGAAAAAGTTTCGAAGATATTGTGCGACAGGTTCTCCACGACGTGTGTTTCCCTAGTGAACATTTCAGGTGTCCCAGTGCACAAGGGCGTCTTTGAAGATTGACTGGAAAAGCAGACGGGGGTGGAACCCAAGAACTTCCCTGGACACACGTGGCAACGCCCCCCCCCCCCCCCTTGAGTGAAGTCAACACTGTGAAGTCGACATTGGCACTGGCCATCCCCACCACCTGCCGTATTTACGGTAACCCATGCACAGCGCAGTTAGAAACCAACTGAGAAGATTTCTCCTACACAACCTGGCATGCACACACTCACACACACACACACACTCACACACACACACACACACACACACTCACACACACACACACAGACTCAGCTCCTTCACACGTTTCTCACGGAAAAACGATCGCATATGAGCCATCGAAAATTTCTTGGCCATGCAGACTAAGACACCTAACAGATCAGTGCCTGACCTGCCAGGGACCCTATTTCCTGAGGTTAAAGCCACTGTCACTGCCTCATATCTTGAGGCACTGCAAGGCGTTCTCTTGCTAAGTTTCTATTTTCATCAGGCAGAGGGGGGAATGTAGCCAGGATGTGTCAACCACTTGAGGGAAATGAAAATGTGATAGAAGGGCCACTTGTGCTGATTTCGTCCACCATGAGGAATGCTCTGAGGGTGTGCGTGGCTCCCATCTACCCCGCTGGCCTTGGGAGTGTTAGCCTAAGAAAGATGAAGGAAGTCTTTGCTGGCAATACAGCTGCTCACCACGTTATCTGGGAGATATGGAATGCCAAGGCCAAATAGTCAGTTCCGGCTTGGTCCCTTCACCTCCTGAATGAGTCAGAACATCTTCAACTTGTTCTTTTCTGCCTTTCTCTCTTGCCATGTTTTTCGCCTTCCAACCCTCGGTGGCACCATGACTTTACAACACAGTCTTTCCACTTGTCCTCGCTTTGGTGGACCCAGATCTGTTGTCCCTTCTATGATTGAGAATGTTTCATGGATTACAGTCCTCCCCCCAACTTTACTGAGCACCTACTATGTGCCATGCCTTGTTCTGTGTCTCTGGAAACAGAACCAGAACCAGTCCAGGTCCCTGACATGAATGCACTTGACTTTTTCTGGATTATAAGATATTGTCATGTTAATGTTTTTCAGGGGCCAATAACTGTTTTGCTGAGTATTTTATTCCTTAAAAAACAAACAAAAAAACCACTTTTCTTTAAAATTAGAGAAGCGAGGGGTGCCTGGGTGGGGTGGCTCAGTCGGTTAAGTGCCTGACTTCAGCTCAGGTCATGATCTAACCGTTCGTGAGTTTGAGCCCCGCGTCGGGCTCTGTGCCGACAGCTCAGAGCCTGGAGCCTGCTTCAGATTCTGTGTCTCCCTCTCTCTCTGCCCCTCCCCTGCTTGTGCTCTGTCTCTCTCTGTCTCTGTCTCTCTCTCACAAATAAATAAACATTAAAAAATTATTTTAATAAAAATTACAGAAGCAAAACATGTGGCTTGTAAAGCATTAGAAAATATAGACAAAAATTAGAAACTAAATCATCTGATTCTCAATCAGCCAGAGAGTACCACGATTGTGTATGTACTTCCAGAGCATTCTCTGTCTACATATGCATGTTTATATAAAATGAGGTGGTAATATACATTCTATAACCTACTGTTTTCAGTCAACAATATTTGTTTTTCTATTTCAATAATGTGTATCTTATTAATACCCAGACCATATTCGTATTTTTCCAGTTGCACAAAAATGTTGTTTTCAGCTGACTTGATCAAACTCCTGCCCAATCCAGAACCACGTTGGTTTTGCCCCATAAATCTTTTTTTAATCCAGCGTGGTCCCTTTTTTATGACCCAGAATTGTAGAACAGATAGAGCCAATTGTCCCGAAGAATGTCTTCCTTCTGAATTTGTCTGGGAGTTTCTCACTGTCACTTAGCGTGCTCCTCCTTCCCCCGTAAAAGTGATACGTAAAACCCCATGGGCTCAAAAGGGACTTGTTTTTACCGGAACACATCAGAGGTGTAGAAGACTCTGCTGCAACACAGATGAAAACACACGATCTGTTTGCCCCCAAATCAGTGATGTCAAAAATCACACCCGAGCTAAAATGATGGCTGTTTGATTTGTCCCATTGTACAGGTGCACTTACCCCCTTGGAGCTAGAAAGTAATCTTTGTGGCGTCATTTTTACACTAAATGGATGTCCGATCCCCCATCAACCATCCATTTAATGATTTTGGCACTAATTAGTAATCCTTTGCCTGGTTCAGTAATTTAGCTAAGGGTTTTTAAATGATGTATTTCTACATGTATCATCTGAGTACGGTCATTTTATTGACTCTCAGCATGTATTCCTTTATTATGCCTCTTATGACTTGGAGTGGAGAATGGTCCAAGTGGAACGTGACCATGAATGGTGTCATCTTAGGACCTGGGACTCGAATGGGTTTCCCACCAACATAAGGAAGACTTTGCTCAGCTCTGCTGAGTGACCCCTCTCCCCCACGGTGACCGTCGTTGATATGACTTATCACAAGCTCTCCTTATCTTTATTCAGATTTTCCTTTGATTGGAGCCAGTAGTATGCTCGTGCCAGCTTGTACCATCTAGCTGGCACTGATTGTGAATCTATCTCTTCCTGACTCCTTCAGTGGCTTCTCGAAATTGGCCACGGCAGAAGTATTTTCGCCGTGGAAGTTGGCAAATGCTACAGTTCAGACCTTTTCTTGTTTTGTGTTTTGAGAGCTATGTCTTTAACATCTACCAGCCCACCACTGCTTTAAGCCTTCAATTTCTCAAACCTGGCTCAAAATCGGAATTGCCTGAAAAACGTTCCACGTTCAGATTTCGAACACCCCTCTGCAAACGTGCCGGAGCAGAAACACCAAGCTGGAAGAGGCAGAAAACGCCGCGAATGCGCTCACACCCATTTCACTTCTTCCGAGGGGTCCTGGGTTGCCATTCTCATCCCCACCCCCCACGCCCAGTATTGTTGGAGGGGGCAGGATGTCAGACCAAGGTGGCCTCATCGTTGCGAAGGATTTCTTTTCATCTGCCTGCAGGTAGCCACCCCCTACCCCCACCTTCCTACACTATCACCTGCCTTTGCTCTGAGCCTTTTCACCCAATTCCAAGTCATTCTGTGTCTGGTTTCCGCCTCAGTGCAACCACATGGGGGAGCATGAACAATCGTCCCTCAGCAGCCACTTGGGGCCGGGTCCCTTCTTGGCAGGAAAGCCTACGGCGGGGTGTGGGCAGGGATAGTAGGGTTTTCAAAAAGGACATTTGGGGGCCGGACCCAGAGAACTCCCTGGGGCATAACCTCCCTAATGGCCCTTTTGCCATTTGTCACGGAGCCTAGTAGTTCCCGGGGCCCCTGCCTTTGTGTGAATGTAACCAAAATGAGTTTTAAGCTGCAGGGGCAGCCTCCTAATCAATTTCCTTGGCCTGCGCCTCTTAGAATCCAATGTAGCATAGATACAGGACAGCGATAATCATGTGACACCCGCCACACGTCTGGCGGCTACAGAGCGCCCGTGGGGGAAAAAAAAAATGTCATGGCGAAATGAGGATTGTTGCCTGTGGTTCCAACACGACACCAAAAAAAAAAAAAAAAAACCCACAAAAAAAACCAAAAAACAAAACCCACATTGCGGTATTAGGAGAATTCCTGTTCCCTCTGTCGATATTTTCAAGATGGTTCTTACTTTTGAGCAGGTATCGATTGTGTATAGGCTGGGCCCTCCAGTGCCATTTGTCATTTCTGATATAATATCGTGTTACCGTTTAAAGCCGTAATGGGAGAGGTGTCTGTACTTAAAGCAAAGCGGTGTCTCGGGCTTTGATAAATGGCTGGCTGGTCTTTGTTTCTGCAGCAGTGAGCACTTGGCTGGTTATTTGCTTTACCTTTTATCCAAGAATAACTGTGTGAAGGGTTCTGGAAGCGAGCAGTATCATATTGTCAGATGTGGTTCATGGCGAGCCGGGTGGTCCTCACAGAACAGCTGTGGGATTTTAGCACCCGACAGGATGTTAGCAGAGGGCCTGTGTAAATCTGGAACAGCTCAAGCTCCACATGGCTGCTTTTGGTTGAAAAGTTCTCAGCGCTGTTTTTTTTTAAGGTGAGAGGGCAGGAAATGCTGATGGAAATGAAATAAAAAAAAAATGTGCTTTAGACAAAAATTTTATTCCGACAGAGCCTCTTGGAGAAGGGGCGATTTGGAGAAAAGGAAATTGTGTGCCTGTCAGCCACAGTAGTGCCCGGCGTCCATCCTCAGACGGGTTCCCCACCTCTCAGTAATGGGACTCTCGAGCCATCATTAGAACCTTTGCAAATGTGGCAGGCAGCAAGTGCTTCTGGAAGGTTCTCTGCTCCTGTCCCCGAGGACGTTCGTGGGCTGCAGGGGTGGCCCTCGATCCGTCAGAACAGGCAGTGGTTTGGTGCCCACGGTTCCCTTCTCAAAATTCACCAAGAGCAAAAGGCTCCCACGATTTTGTGACTTGCAAGGTGGCAACGGCTGTCATTTCCCTCTGCCTTCTCCGGCGGGGAGGGAAGGGCCAGTCCTGCACCAGGCACATCCCCCCACGCCCTGAACCTGAAAGGACGTTCAGGGAAGCACCCAACGTGAGTCTTTGCCCTTAACTGGGGGACGGTCGACCCATCCTTGGTTTTTTAGAAAAGTTCACCAAGTTTTCAGCGTTAAGTGGGAAATGTACGCTCAACCAGAGGTATAAGACGATGCTGAGAAACCTTGTTCTCCAGGGTTGGCCCTTGGCTTTGATTTCTCCAGGAACAGGGAGGCTTTTTCATGATGAGTCCAGACTTTCTTATGGTATCACTTTTAATTAATTAAGTGCACTTTCTAGGCAAGAGGGAGGGTTTGTAGCATAAACAATGGGTATGAGACAGAAAAAGTTAAGTGCATAAGCCTCATTAGGATTTGGAGCCAATCAAAAGAAGAAATAGGCCCAAATATGTGTGTAATTAGATACACGTTTTCTAGGCCCATCTCTCACACACATACAACATAATACAAATGCATATTCATAAACATTCGTGCTTACAGATGCCATATACATCTGAACTGGTTTCTAAGCTGATGACCACCATACCCTATGACTGTATTAAGACTGTAAAATTATATGCCCCTGTATGCCAAGAATTTATGCACATGATTACATTCTGTCTTCCTAATATCTTTATAGGGGTGTATGATTATTCCCATTTTTCAGATGACAAAGATGAGGTTGGGAAAAGTGGACATTATTTGCTCAAAAGCATGCAGCTTAGACGCAGCAGATTCCCAGCTCGTGCCATTTTTAATAGGTCACACAAGGATTTACATGTCATTTATTGTACATGCTGGGAATTATGATGAGGTGCGCAAATGTAAAGAGAAGAGTTCCCTCCCAGATACTGTGAAGTGAAGGGCTTGCAAATTCCAGTAAAAAAAAAAAAAAAGAAAAAAAAATGGTTCCATCTTTTTTGCATGAGATTCCCAGACCAAAGAGATTTGAACTTTCGGATTCCTGTTACATTAAACCAGCAAACACAAAAGGCTGCAAGAGGCAGATAGACGTGAGTGAAATGGAGTGAGCGATAGGGAGTGGTGTGGACCTTGGTGAACTCCAGGGCACTTGTCCTAACGGAAAGAGCACACGATGCTTAGTCCCAGCTGATGGTGGCCATGCAGGTCAGTATTACCAGATCACTCGATGTTTGTGTTTGCTAGTTTGTTTTCAGTTTGCACAAACTTTGGAAATTTTTCCTGATCTTTATGATTTGGGAACGTGGGCAACGAATTCACCTCTCTCAAAAATACTGCCGAGGCTGGGTGTCTAGGGGGCTCAGTCGGTTGAGTGTCCCGCTCTTCCTCTCTGCTCAGGTGCTGATCTCATGGTTTGTGAAATAGAGACCCGTGTCAGGCCGCGAGCTGACAGTGCGGAGCCTGCTGGAGATTCTCTCTCTCTCCTTCTCTCGGTCTCTCCCCCTCCCAAAATAAATAAAATAAACAAACAAACAGAAAATACTGGCAATTCAAGAAAGACATTTGTGAGCAGCGTACGAACCTTGGAGCACCTTTTCCAACCTCTGCAGTAGCCTTCGCTCCTCCTGGTGACCCACTGACGCGTATTTACTCCTCTTGCTGGTCTCGTTTCCATTCTGGGGTGTGAAGGGGAGTATTCTGCCCTGTGGATTAGTAGAAGAAGATAAGCATGGGAAGTTCTTCCCTTAAATAGACAGGCTTTCATGCCGCGGTGGGGAAGGCATCACCAATCCCTCGTGAGTTGGGACAACCTCACTGATTTGATTGGATTATTTTTATTTCCTCTAAACCTCTAGGGCTGTTTTGCATTTTAAAGACATCGGTGTGATAAGAACTGTACCATGTGGCCCCTTTTTGGCAAATGCCCCCCCGGGGGGGGGGGCGGGCAACCTCTCAGAATCCTAGAAGACCCCAAGTGACCCAAGCTCAGTTGGTCATGGTCACATCCCTTCCTGCCCCCTCTCCGGATGCATTTCTCTTCAGCAACTTTGGATTTCTTTCTCTTCTTCAAAGAGCCCTACCAGGTTCATTTCCTGCTGCGGGTCCTGGCTCAGAGACCTCCCCTGCTGTTCCAGGTTCCCCTGGCACACGACCTTCCATCCAGTGTTGCTTCATCCCACTCCTTCTCGCCCTTTAGGTCCTAGCCCAGGTGTCACCTTCTCTCTGACCCCTGCACTGAAGCAGTATGACCCCCCCCCACCCCCCGCCCCCAGCCAGGCACTACCCTGCATATCAGTTGTCAATATCCCGGGAGCTCTGATTTATTTCTCCATTGACCTATTTATAGAGCCTACAGGTTTAGTGATTTCAGAAAGGGTAGATTCTCAAGCCAAACTACCCAAATCAAATCTCAGCTGCACCTTCTTCCGGGGCAGTTCATCTCTCCATACCTCCATCTCCTCATCTGTAAAACGGGAAAACTGGGGATGGTAAGAATAATAGCCTCTCCTAGGGGTGTGATGGGAATGAAATATATTGCCAGTGGCCAAGTGCTCAGGACAAATCTGTCTGAAGCGTCTGGCACAACCCCAGCACACAGCAAGCACTCAGGTAGGTTCGGTTATGCCCTCGCCACCCTCATCACCCTCATCACCATCATCTCCCGCATCCAGAATGTAAGTTCCACCTGACAATAGACACTTTCTTGCTGAGCTCTGTATCCTCCGTATGCAGCATAGAGTAACCGCTCAGGAAATATTTACAGAATAAACACATGGTAGAAAGGAAACTTTGAAGAAGTACAACGAGATACATTTACCATGCCCATTGCGTGATTAATTTCTTAAATGTCCGTCTCTCTTTGTGTATCCCTATCTGTGTGTATCTTTCTGTATCTCTCTCTGTCTCCTTCTTTCCCTCTCTGTCTCATTAAATTAAAATAAGCTTGAGGATAAAGTGCCGGGAAAGCTGGTCAAATGGTTCAGGAGGTTGCCCAGCCCGTTGTCTCCTTACAGGTTGATATCTGAATAACACTGCCCCCCTTGAACCACGCAGCCCCCCACTAGTGACTCACACCAACAGGGTTCACACACAGGGAGGTGGCAGCCGTGGCAGAAGGACCCTGAGAGTCCTACTAATGGTGCAAGGTGATGTCGCCTCTCACTCCTGGGCAGAATGGAAAATGGAGAAGAAAGCCCCCCATCGGTGTGGGGAACGGCCGCTTTCAACAAAGAAATCCTGCCATTCCAAACTGTCGGGACCTTTAAAAATAAAAGATGTGCTGTATTTCCAGCACTATTCAGTATTCATGAGGCTTCGCAGCTTGTTGTAAGGCAAGATGAAAACAATACTCAGTAGATTTTCATAAGTGACATGTAACCGTAAGATTGATAGATGATGCAGTTTTAATGTATGTGAAGTTCAAAATCAACATAAAAGCTGCAAGGTACCTGAACGCTGGATTCCAAACCCACATTTCTTCCAGGGATGAGCCCCAGCATCCCCCTAACGCTGCTAATCTGTGAAACAAAAAGTGGGCATCACCCTAAGTAGGAGTGAATTTCTACTGCACCTCTAAGGACAACATGTTCGGATGTTTTCATTGATGTAACAGGTCCTTGAGTACAGTTTCCCTTTTAAGTTAATACGAGGAATCAAAGGGGCGCCTGGGTGGCTCAGTCGGTGACGCATCCGACTTCGGCTCAGATCATGATCTCACGGTTTGTGGGTTTGAGCCCAGCGTCAGGCTCCGTGCTGACAGCTCAGAGCCTGGAGCCCGCTTCGGATTCTGTGTCTCCCCTTCTCTCTCTGCCCCTCCCCTGCTCATGTTCTGTCTCTCTCTGTTTCTCAATAATAAAGAGTAAAAAATTAATTAATCGATTAGTTAATTAATGTAATGAATCACAAATGGTTAAATATCACTCTTTACTTCTGCTAATCAATGCCAAGGAAAATAGCTAAAGCTCCTGGGAACATTTGGGGAGCACACAAGGGGAGCTGTGTTGCTTTTTAACTCCCCTAAAAAGTCCTTGCTTTCCACTCCATAGCCTGTCAGCCTCCGTGGGCTTGTTATGTCTTAGAAACACACGCACACATCATTAGAAGTTACATAGATGTTACAGGCTGTATGATATATGTGATGTGTATTATATACGCAGTTCACCCATTCTGTATATCACCGCTAAGTAATATGCAGTGAATGCGAGGCTTTAAGAATCTTCACGGCCAGGCTCAGTTAAGCAGTATCTGTTTCCATCCTCCCCTGAATGCACAGTAATGCGATGTTACAGAGTTAAAATACACATCTTCTTTTTTGAACCCTTCTTTCTTTTGTCTTATCACTTGTTGCCTAACATTGATTGAATATCAGGACCCGTCAAGTTCTCCACAGGAAGTACTATGAGGAAGTCGGACAGAGACACAAAGAAATGACTCAAGCTACAGAGAAATATGCATACGTGGCAGGTGGCATAGCCACACATCCAACTGTTTCTATATAGATGAGCCCTCCCTTCCCTTCCATTCTCATTTCAGGGGAGGGGGCTTGGGTTCCTGTTTGTATATTGCGTTGGTCCCAGAATAGTTAACTCAAAGTGGGTACGGTTAGAAAAATCATATCACAGTAACAGCAATGATTTTGTGAGGTCTCTCAGTGGAACAGGCAGTGCTTAATGGGACTGTCCCTGCAAAAACGACCCCGCAACTAGATCATATTATCTGCCTGGTTTTACAAATCGGGAAACGGAGGCTCGGAGGGGGTAGTCCACTTGTACAAAGTCACAGAGCTAGTCAGTGCTTTTCTCCGTTTATGCTGGATAGACATCAGCAAGATTCAAGTGTCAAAGCAACGCTATGGACCATTTCGGGATGCGTGTTGTTCTGAATCTTGCCTGGTTAGAAAACGTTATTTGTGTATGTCAGACAAGACGGCTTGTAAAGGACCGAGACCTCTGCCCGTGTGGGTTATATCGTCAGCTCCTGGCACAGGGCCTGGGACAGAGCGTAAGCTTGGTAAATACAGAATGAGCGCGAAAGGGAGAAGCAGGTAAGGAGACAGGTCCCCCGTGGCTGTGTGGGAGCTGAGACATAAACAAGGTTTTTCCAGCTTTAAGGTAAGCACAAAAGTAAGGACATGTAGCCGAGCAGATTTTTTTTTTTTTAAAGAGAGGGAGACAAGCTGGTTTATGAGAAGGACACAACTGAGCAGAGCACAGAGGGAAACGTGCTAGTGCATGGGGTGAGTGATTTATCCCTAGGCGCCCAGCTCGTGATGGGCAAGGCTCGGGTACGAAGAAAACCTGGGTCCTTCTCCCACAGCTTAAGCACACACCTCTTGATTTTCCTAGCTGGGTGATTTTTCCAGGCTTCTCATCATGATGTCTGGGTCCTGCCGAGAAGGATGAGCTCTCAGAACTGGAATAAAGACCCCTCAGGTTGGGTGTAAGCCACAGATGCTATGGTGTCATCCAGTTCAAAGCAGGAATTTTCTAGAATCTTGGCCTGCAAACGGACACGCTGAGCCAGCCAGCAGACATGATGGGGAGGGCCTGCAGAGTTCTCTGTTGCTTGTCCCTGGGATTGTGCTGAGGCCTCAAACCGGGCACTGACCTGTATGCGTTGTCTGTACAGAATCGCGAAGAACATTCTGCCTTGGGGCAAAGGGTTATAAAAATAGGTTTCAAAACAGTACTGCATCTGGTTCCCTGTAGCTCAGAAAAGGGTCTCAGATCAACTCCCAGAGACTGGGAGAAAAATGAGACTATGTTCCAGTCTCTTCCTTCTTGCTTTCTTTGTCCTGTCCTCCTTGTCCTGGGCTCACAGCTGCTTTACACGCACTCCCATCCCAGCCCTGTTGGTGCCCCACATCCAGGCAGAGGCTGCTGTTGTCACTGCTTTGTGCCCTGCCTCGCCCTTCAGCCCACCTCCCCTTTTACAACAGTCACCATACTCGTTATCTCTTTTGTTTGTTATTTGTCTCTCTCTAATTGTTTTTAATGTTTATTTATTTTTGAGGGAGAGAGAGTGCAGAGCATAAGCAGGGGAGGGGCGGGGGGGGGGGGGGGGACACAGAATCCAAAGCAGGCTCCAGGCTCCGAGCTGGCAGCACAGAGCCCAACATGGGGCTCGAACCCACGGACCGTGAGATCATGACCTGAGCCGAAGTTGGACGCTCAACTGACCGAGCCACCCAGGCGCCCGCCCCATTTGTCTCCCTCTAAAAAGGGACTGGAAATAAATACATCTCATGCATCAACAGATTCCCTAAATCCAACCAACGATGTGCCTAAAACACAGCTGATGTCCAAGAAATACTTTTAACACAATGAACTGATTGTAGGCACCTACCCTGTCTTTTCCCACGTTTGTGGCCCAGGCATATCCAGAGCCTGAAGACATACATGCGATATTTGTTCAGGACTGAGGAAACACATCCCAGACTGCTTCCACCCCCTGCCACAGGAAAGCGGGTTTCTCCCTGAACGAAGAGGAAACCCATCTTGAGTTGGGAAAGAGAGGCCTGCCGTCCTCCCTGCACCTGAGAAAGGAGGAGCCATCGGTTTCTCTCGCATCCCAGGAAGAAGGCACCAGACGAGCGGGCAGCCATGTCCCTCTCCTCCCCTTCGGGGCTCTGACTTCGGAACACAAGTTATATTGCTTGACCTATTTGTGTCTTCTGGCCGCTCTGATGATTCACGTATCTGACCTGGGTGTTTTCTGATGAAAAACACCATCTGTTGGATTGCATTCCATGAACTCCCTCTTGATATTTGCCATTTCCCAAGATGGCTGTCCCTGAGTACAGGGGCGGACTTCTTGACCAGGCGCCTTCACCTCCTTTGTTTTGTGTTCTGGTGTTTTTGTTCTGTTTCACTGGGAGCCTGGTGTTGTTCACGTTGGAAGTCTTCTGCCAGTGGCAGTGACCTTCTGGAAAGAGGCTCACACCCTGATTTGTAATCTCAAAGAGCAGCCTCCCAAGAGGTAGGATCTCTCCATCGAGGTGAATACCTCGAGTTGGCTTTTTTTAATTAAGGCTCCGCATTGTAACTAGTCAATGTACATTATTGGGAGAGTGAATGTCAATGCCACTGCTTTTTCTTTCTCTCCTTTATCTTTGTCAGTGATTCAAAGACATGATTTATGGTTAGTCTCCGACTTTCAGCATCATCCATCAAGTCCTGGTTTCACTACAGGGCTCCGCGTTGTAAATCATGCCGAAGGGTTGTCACTCATTGCCCTTAACCCTTTAGGGATGTGTTTCAGTGTCGCTTTCCAAGAAGGCAACTTTCTAAAATGGCAGCTGAGGGGGCCTGCCTGGGCAATTGACGGGGGCTCGCAGAACCCATGGCGTTAATTGCTTGGCCCACCGCAGTCATTATTAAGACCTGGGTAAAGACCGGGCCCGATCCACCCGGCCCGTGCAGGATGAAAAGCTCACACCGGGTGACTTGAGAAACACACAGACTCCTGAACCAGCTCTACTCTGTTTTGTAATGTCCGTTATGGATGTGAAGTGCTGAGTTTCCCTTCGGAATCAATCATGGCTGGTTCTGATTGTGACCTTGCAAAGATTATAGCAGGAGTGCAAAGACCCATTAGCAGCTGCTATTTCGGGCTTTGTAAATTACCAGCCCTCTCCTCCTGCTGCTCTTTTTTTTCCCCCCAAGTCTCTGTCCCTTTTTCACGCTCAGGAAGGTGGGCAGCGATGGCCAGGGGTGAGGTTGGAGACTGGAATCTGTAGGCAGAGGAGCAGGATTTTTGTAGGACTTTTCCCCCTTCCAGCTGGTTCCCGGCAATGGCCAAGCTCAGTCTCCCAGCCCCAAGCCTTTGAGACCTGGAACAGTTGAAAGAGAGAATTCCAGAAAGACTGGCACTGGGGGGGAGTGGGGGGGGGGGTGGGGAGTGCTGATCTCCTATGGGAAGTCCACAGTTAGTAATCAAGGGTCATTAATGAAAAATATATGTTTGGGATCTATTCATTCAGGGTCCGCAGCTCACTGATAACAATTTTATCCCTGAGTTATGCACAGCTCCGTTTTACCCGGGTGAGCTGATGAAAGCAGCAAATATATCGGCAGAAGATATATAGGTAAATAAAGTGAAAGGCTGTAAAACATGCCCATTTGTTATCCAAACAGTGCTACCCTCCTCCCTTTTGATAGGAACCCTTCCTAGATGGCGTCTGAGAGGTTCAGGGCTTGGAAGTTTTCAAACACAGACCGCAAAATGTGCCCATT
This sequence comes from Acinonyx jubatus, assembly GCF_027475565.1. NCBI lineage: Eukaryota > Metazoa > Chordata > Mammalia > Carnivora > Felidae > Acinonyx > Acinonyx jubatus. Next base: position 9,122,957 of record NC_069388.1, on the reverse strand, counting down.
GTCTTTGTTGCTGCAAAAGCCTGGGTGCATATAATCCAGAGGGTTAACGCACCTGAGCTTCCTAGGACCGCGACCCCACAGAGCCCCCTTCTCTACGTGCTTTTCTCACTTTCCAGCATTCAAAATGGCGAGTCTTATTATTTTATCTTTTTTGGAAAGAGCACAGGGATGTTTTCAAACTTCAGATGACCCAGAAGCTATTAATTCTCCTAACAGCCTTGGAAGGCAGGTAAACTGTTGCCGAACTTGTATTTCACTGGGAAACCCTTCTTCTGCCCACCCCCCGCTCAGAAACCAGATTTATATGGTATACACAGTGTCTGCCGACCTAACTACAGGTGACTTCGAAACGGGAAGGCTGCAGATTAATGTGTCCATTCAGAATGATGTATTCAATTTTTTTGTGCTCAGAGCAGTGCTGATGGCCTGCTGGTAAGGCATAACAAGGAGGGCCAATCTCGTCTCCTACGCGCAGCCTATTACAGAAAGGACTTCTGTCGGGTCTCTGTCGTGAAGTCAGCTACCACTATGTGAATTCCGTCGATAAGACGTCTTCTGTTTATGCTACACGGGTTTCGTTACGCCTCTGATCAAAAGCTTTCTCCAGGCGCCACAACAGGAAATGCTGGTCAGTGCGTGGGATTAACGGACAACTCTAAGAGTCCTTTTCCCTCTCCGGGAATGAGAGGAATTCTCCTGCCTCCACAGTGCCCGTCCCCAGAATAATTAGAAATTTCTGCAGATCTTATTTAGACCCAGAGGCATCGAGACTCCGCTGCTAAGTGCCCTTTCAACACATTAGAATACGCCCCCTAGTGAAGCTCTTAATTAGCCGGCCACCTCGGATATAAAGCTAGGAGGCCTAATTAACAGTCAACTCGCCTGGACCTCTTCTTCCTTGAAGGAAACCGGCGGTATATGCAAGAAAAAGCAAATGTCATTAAACTTAAAGGGGTCCGGCTCTCTCTGTCTGAACCTAGCCGGATGGTATGCTACCTGCTTTCAGGATGTCGGGTTTGAGGCATTCAGAATGGCGAATTACCCACCTTTTCAAAGGCAGTCAAGGGCACCTGGGGGGCTCAGTGGGTTAAGCATCTGACTCTCGACTCCAGCTCAGGTCATGGTCTCACAGTGCATGGGCTCGAGCCCCGCGTCGGGCTCTGGGCTGACAGCACCCAGAAGCCTGCTCCGGATTCTCTCTCTCTCTCTCTCTCTCTCTCTCTCTCCATGCCCACCCCCCAAATAGTCAACAAATTAATAAATAAAATAAAATAAAAGGCGGAAAGAAAAGTAATCCTGTTCCCCCAGCATGTGGGTCTCTGTTCATACACCCCAACCCGCTGGCCGCAAGCCAGGAATACACACTTCAGCTCCTGCTTTCCCGGGTCAGTTTCCACCGCCGTCTTCTCTCTCCACAGAAAATTCTGAGCTGCTTAAAACACAGAAGTTACATTTCTGTCATACCACCTTCCCTCTCTGCATCCATAGCTTCTCCTTCCCTCTACCCCATCCTCGGTTCCCTTTCTGTTTTGTTAAATAACAGTGTGACTTTGTCTTTGACATTAAACAGTCGTAGATACTTTTAGCGGGAATCTGTTTACTCCATCTGTATTTCCAATCAGCGCTGAAGGTTTACCAAAGCGGTTCATTACTGATTTATTTATGATGTATTTAGATAGCAAATATGGAACTGTCAGCAGTTGCTGGCTAAACAGTGTTGACAGACATTAATAACATATGGTATAGCAATGGAATTATGATCTTTAATTTTTTTTTTTTAATTTGGATCTTCAACATGCAGTTTGGGGTTTCTGGTTTCTTAGGTACTTGGTGCGACAGGAGGCGACTTTTAAAGAAACTATGTTTTCCTTTTATTTGTTGTAACCTTTGGGGTTTCCTGGTGGTGACATTAACATCTTCTGTGTCTGTTTAGCTGTTCAATTTAATGGAAGACAAATCCTCCCAAAGGTTTAATTTACTCTTGCAAACTGAAATCACTATATTCACACCGTGGGAAATGGCCCTAATTTTCCCAACCTTCAGTCGCCATCAAGCATATAATTTATTTCTCCCCCTTCAATACGTTCCTCATTAGAAAACAAAGTTTTTGATATTTAAATGTTACCAAGTTCAAATGCAGGAACCTAGTCTCCCGTTTCTGCAAAACGCTGTTACAGGCATGGCTGCTTCTACCTGTCAGATACCCATTTATACAGGGCCAGAACAGACAAACATTTGAATTTCTGACCTTTAATTGACTGTTCCTTTGAGCTCACATGGTTTTCTCCCACAGCAGTGGTGGGGAGGTTGTGTGCCTAGGCTCAAAGGCAAAGCAGCTGAGAGACTCGGGTTGCAACAGAATTCAGCCCCTCTGCTTTGAAATAGGGAAGCACATGTTAGCTGGGCAGTGACCCAACAAGGCAACGAAGTTTCTCTCTGACCAAGAATTGTTCAGTGGTTCTGCAAAAAATGATCCCGTTTTCCAGAATTCAATTCTTTCTCTTGAAAATGCTGTGCAACAGACACTATTGTTCACATAAGATAAAACTAGAAAGTTCTCTAGAGCAGTGAATGTCAATGAAGGACCCCCTTCTCCCCTCCGAGAATTTGGTGAGAGCCAACACCTTCTCAGACAATGGACACAGACATGTTAGTGTTCTGGCATCCTGGGGAGACTGAGTTCCTGAGTAAGAACGAATGATAATTCAGTTCGTTACGTGATTTGATTCTCACGTGTGAAGACTGACTACTGGCCTTTGTTTTGTCACGTAAGGATGGGGAACAAGATGGACCTTAGGATTCGTGGACTGAGTGCCTCTCGTCTAGTGCCTGGCACCCATTACCACACCGGATCTCCAGAACGCTCTAAGAACTAGGTGTGGCTATTACTCCCATTTTGCAGATAGGCAAACTGAGGCTCAGGGGGACAAGTGACTTGCCCCACGTCACATAGCTGCTAAATGCAGGAGCCACTGTAAAACTCCAGGTGGTCTGATTTCCCAGCCAAGTCAAATGGGGGGATTTTGGTGAAAGCAAAATGTATAAAGAAGCTTGCACGTCTTTACCGCTCTTGTTTTTACTATTTTAGAACTTGTAAAGCATATTGTAAATGTTCCAGTCCAACTCCCTCATTTTACCTTTGAGACGGCTAAGCCCAGAGAAGCCCCAAGACCTTCCCCGGGGCTGGCGCTGGCTTTTCCCGACCCTGGATCCAGCTTCGGTGGTCACTGCCGCATCATTTCCTCAATGGTCTCGGAGTCTGAACTTAATTATATTGGTGGCCGATTTTGAAACCTATCCAATACGTCGGGCATAGTAATGCTACTAGAAGGAAAGACTCTTAGGAGCCATCTCTGTCTTAATCCTAATGTGTCCACGGTTCAAACTCACAAAAAAACCAGTAAGCTGTCATGGTCAGATCTCTGTTCAAATCCCACCTCTGACACTCACTAGCTATGTGATTTTGGACAAGCTCCGGTCCCCGTCCAAGCGCGTGGTTCTCCCATGCAGGCGATGTAAGTGGAAGATTCTACGCAAAGCCGCCGTTACAGAGCCTGGCACAAAGCTATTCCTTCTTAAATGTTACTTTTCCGAATTATACTTACTATAAGTGCATAGTGAACTAAAGTCAAGGTGTACAAGTATCCGTCTGTTCGGTGTAGACGCTTTCAAAGCCACATGCCCCATCTTCAAAGCCAGATACCATGAGTCTCCTTTTAATCTCATCTTTCCTGCATCAAGTTTCTAACTTCTAGAAAAGATTTAAGAGGCTCATGCTATTAGGTTAGCCGCCCCCCCCACCCCCCGCCCCGGATAACCTTCGTATTTTCAAGCCACCTGATTTGGCTTTTCACTACATCTGAAAATCCCCTCCCAGCAGTACCTAGATTAGTGTTTGTAGAACACCTGGAAGAAGGTGTATGTAGTATCCACCAGGTGCCAGGAATCTTTGGGCCATCTTAGAATCCTACCCACCACAGCCTCAGTTTCCTAATCCACTAAATGGGGATGTACAATATGGTGCAAATGTTTATGAGGATTAAATGTATCTAAATCTCTTGCCACAGGGCCTGGCATGGCATACACGTGTAGTAAATCGTGGCTGTTGGTCCCTGGAAGGGAAAGTAAAGCTTGGATGTGGAATAATTTATCGGACGAAGAGAGTGTGGAACGCTACTCTGGGAAGAATCAATCAGTCAGAAGGAATATTTTATTTAACAGCAGGATAATTTCCTAGGGGTCAGGTGATAATTGGCGGAAGCTGGTGTTGAAGGAAAGGAAGAGCTGCTTCCCGCAGGAAGGCGAAAAGGGACTGATTCAGAGCATGTGTGGTCTCTTGGAGAATCAGCCTACAGTCTTGCCTCTCTGCCCTGCAGTAGCCGTGATATTTGAGCAGTGGCCTCCGAGAGGGAGAGCCATGTGACCAATCTGGGGGTATGTGGGCTCACCAAGCAGTAAGGACAGCAAGTGCAAAGGCCCTGAGGTGCGAGATCATCAGAATTGTCAAAAACACCATGGAGGCCAATGTGACAAAGTGCAGAAAACAAAGAGGAGAGAGGGGGACACTGAGTCAAATTTGTGAGCCAGTTGGAAATTTGAACTTTGAATAATTGACGAGAGTAAGGTATTTTTATTATTATTATTTATTATTATTATTTATTATTATTATTATTGCCTGGATGGAAAAATGATTATTTCAGATAAGAAGGGTTCTTTTCTTTCAGAGGTACCTGCTAAAATATTTATGGATGAAATGACAGGAAGTCGGACTTGCTTCAAAATAATACCGTAGGGACAGTGGTTGGAAGCTCGGGTGAAACCAGACTGCCCATGAGTTGAAAAACATTAAAACCGGTTGAATGTACATGAAAGCGTGTTATTCAGTTGGGTCTCCTTTTGGATATGTTTGCAATTCTCTGTATAAAAAGAATTTTTAGAAGAAAAGGAATTGAGTCAAAAGAAATGGCAAGAGTCCGATCAGATCGTAGAGGCCCGTGGTGCCTGTGTAAGCGACTTTTTTCCTAAGAACAATGGAAAAACCCTCAGCTGGTTCTGAGAAGAGGAGTAACCTGACCTTACAGCTGCTCCTCAAGTCCAAATCCTCAGGGCTCACGACGGCTGCATCTGCGTCAGCATGGACAGTAGGGAGGTCTGTTAGTTTCCCATTGCTATGACTATAGATTCAGTGGCTTAAAAACAACGTAAGCGGCTTAGGTCACAGCGCGGAGGGCTGGACATCCAAAATCCAGTCTCACGGGGCTAAAATCAAGGTGTTGGTAGGGCTGTATTCCTTCTGGAGGCTCCGGGAGAAGATCCATTTTCTTGTCTTCTTCCAGCTTCTAGAGGCAGCCACATTCCTTGGTGCGTGACCCCTTTCTCGCTCTTTGAGTCAGCAATGGTGTCTCTCCAGCCCCTGCTCCATTGTCACCTCTCTGTCTCTGCTTCCTGCCTCCCTCTTAGTTGGTCCCTTTGACGCCCTACCCATAGCTGCAACCCATTCAGTACAGGCTCATCTCCCCCATCTCAAAACGCTTCATTTAATCACTTCAGCAAAATCCCATTTGTCATGGTCACAGGTTCTGGGAATTGAGATGTGGACATCTTTTTTTTAATTTTAATTTTTATTTTTACATGTTTGTTTGTTTGTTTAGAGAGAACACACGTGCAAGGAGGGGAGGAGCAGAGAGAGAGAGAAATAGGGAATCCCAAGCAGGCTCCACGCTGTCAGCACAGAGCCCCATGCGAGGCTTACACTCATGAACCATGAGATCATGGCCCGAGCTGAAATCAAAAGTCAGACACTCAACCAACCGAGCCACCCAGGCGCCCCAGGATGTAGACATCTTTAAGGGCCCATTATTCTCCTTTTATAGTGAGGACCAATGGAGGCAAGAGGCATCGATGTGAAAAAGGACTGTGTGGTTTCTCAACCTCAGCACCCTCGATGTTTTGGGCAGGATGCTTGTTTTGTTGTAGAGGGCTATGCTGTGCATTGTTCAATGTTTAGCGGCATCCCTGGCTTTGACCCACTAAGATGCCAATAGTGGGTCCCCAACTAGGTTGTGACAACTGAGAATGTCTCCAGACATTGCCAAATGTGGTTGGGAACCACCGGGCCAGGGAAATAATGGCAGAGATGGAGAGAAGTGACCAGATCCTGGCTATATTCCGATGGCAGACAGACGGGCTCCATTAGCCTCCCTCTCCTCCCATTGCTAAGCACCGCCAGTAGTGAGAGAAATTTCCTTTGGGTATGCGTTACTCATGTGGACGATGTGGAGGCAGAAAAACAGTGACAGACTACTGTTGTCATGTATCTATTCAATCTTCTGCCCAACCAGTTATTCTGCTGCTCAAGGACAAACGCAGTGTCTCTTGTTCTTTCTACCCCCTTCTACCCACCATCTACCCCAGCGACTGGAGTTTCATAAGGCCTCAGTGAATACCCACTGGCTTTGATTTCATAATTACCGTCTCCTCACACCTCTGTTTCCCCCTTGTGGGAGAGGAACTCAATACCCCGGGCATCACTCTCCTCTCTAAATGGAATTTAAAACTCCGAGTTAGCTAAGTGCTTTGGAATCCTTGCACAAGACGAATAACATAAACTAAACACAAAGACTTTGCAAGCTGGTGTATGGTCTTTGCAGTGTACCCATATAGATGCTCATTATTCATAATTTGATATGCTTCCTTAGTCAGCACTAACATCCGCTGAGCGCTTACTATGTGTCGGGCACTGTGCTTGGTGCCTGAAGAAAAAGGAACTGACATTAAATCTATTTTATAAAAAAGGATCCTAAGACTGAGGGTGCTTAAGCCACTCACCCAAATTTCCATAGCATAGACAGATGACATATTTCAGAACCGTCTGAATGCTAAACCTTTGCTCTTAAATTCTTTACCATATTGCCTCAATTCTAGGTGGCCTAGGGTGCTTTGATCCAACGAAAGGAAGTCAACGTTAGCACTAGAAGCTAACGAGACTTAACTGTTTTCTCGATGGCTTTGGGCTTTGAGTTTTGATGTGTGATATGGCTTCTAATACATCCGACCTTGGGAAGGAGGGGCGGGGAGTGCTGTTTCATTTCAGGAGAGGAATCAGCCACTCCCTCTGTTCACTCTGCCTTTTTCCCTTGGCTGTGGTGGCCATGTACAAAGTCATTACAGATGAATCATTCATAGGCAGATCAAGGGACACAATATGAGCTGTTTGGTCTCTTCCACCCTTTTCGATATGAATCATTGTCATGTTCTGAGCTGTAGCTGTCCTTATATAACTTCAGCTGTTCCCTTGGATGAATCCATGGGCACAACTTGCCTTGAAGTTAGCTGAGAGAGGACAAATGAAGTTCGTAGGTGCAAGGTAGGGAACTGGATCTGAGCCCAACCCAGTTTGAGTTTCTACTTTTGGAGTTCATTGGTTTGGGCACGGAGGTCTTAAACTCACAGGTCTACAGGGGCCAGGTAGGTATGGTAAATTAGCCAAGTGGGCTTCGTGCAAAGGGCTATGAAGTGGGATGTATGCAGGCCGATAATCCAGCACCTTCCCACACCCAAGAGGGCAACTGTGACTCAACCTCAGAGAAGGGTACCAGGTGGAATGTAGCCCTCTTGCCAAGAGGAACCAGGACACCAAATTTTTATACGAAACATCCTGATTTTTAGATCTTGGTAATTCATTTGTCTTAACCACATGCCCCAAACTTCACCCATCTAGACGTTGAATCCAGTTTATTAATTCTGCTTTGAGGATTCAGGCTGAGTCTCCATGCTTGCACTGTCCAATATGGTAGCCACATGGGGCTTGAAATAGGGCTGACCAAGCTGAGATGCTCTGGAACTGTAAAACACGCATTGGATTTCGGAGGCTTACTCCTGAAAAACAGAGCGCAAAATATCTCATTACTTTTTATCCTTATTATGTGTTGATATGATAATATTTTGGGTATTTGGGATTAAATAAAATATATTATTAAAATGAACTTTACCCATTTCGTTTCCACTTTTTAAAATGTAAAATTGTAGCATGTATAGGTCACATTCTACATCTACTAGACAGCACTGCTTGAGGCCTTTAGACCCTCTCTATAACAGTCATAATCATCGTCACAGCTGCCTGTTACTAGGCATTGACCACAGACCATGCTGTGAGGCCCCTCCTGGGCTTTCTTTTATGTAATCCTCAAAATAATGCTTTCATCTTATTTGTATTATCACCATTTTACAGATGAGACCATCGAGGCTAGCTAGAAGGTTAAGTAGTTTGTTGAGAGTCACACGGTACACGATAGATTCAATTCTGGATTTCCCTACAGGCCTTGCAGATCGTAAAACCTGAGCCACTAACCACCATGCTAACTAAATTTAAAAGAAGAAAGAAAGAAAGAAAGAAAGAAAGAAAGAAAGAAAGAAAGAAAGAAAGAAAGAAAGAAAGAAAGAAAGAAAGAGAAAGAAGGAAAGAGGGGGAGGGAGGGAGGGAGGGAGGAAGAAAAAGAAAAAAAACACACAGAGAATTTGGACAAATCTGAAGAGTATTGGTCGCTGACTTCAGACATGTGCTTGAGCTTAAAATAATAGCACGGAGTGAGCCCAAGAAATGATTATTTCGTTCCAACTTGAGACTTGTGGGCAATGCTTCATGTAAATTCAGAAGGCAGAAAGTATTTCCATACAGGTGTATTTTCTTTTGTGCAGAGTGTACTCAACATTGGGTGTAGAGCAAGGATCTGCTTTGCAGCCCATATGAAATACACAAGAAGACTTCCAAATGTCAAGAACCCTGTCCTGAGTCCTTTTAACACTTACACAAGAGGATCTCCGTCATTATCCTTGTGTAGACATGTGGCCACACTGTCAGTTTGGCAGGGTTAGACGCTTACCTACTGGATTCTTTCAGACATGAGACCCAAGTCCGTCTATTCATCTGGACCTGATGCTTGTCCATTTTTATGCAACAGAGTCATGAGTTTGTTGGGGGACTGAAGGGGGCCGGGAATACACACCCATTCCGCTCTGTCCCAAGGCCTCCGTCTGCTTCCAAACATATTTAGTACCGGTTGTAGAAGGCAGAGTGGATCAGTATGAGCTTTGGGTTCAGAGAGTCCTGGGTGCGTATCCTGATGGCATAACTTAAGAGCGGTGACCCTGGTCAAGGCGTTTAAATTCTTAGAGGCTTAGTTTCCTCATGTGAAAAATAAAGGCAGTAGCAGTCAGCACAGAGGACTGTTGTGGGGATAAAAGAGATTAGGTCTAAAAGCACACAGCACAGACACTGGTACCGAACAGGTCCTCACCCACAAGCGTCGTTGTTTTTAAATGGTCGTCATCGCCATCACAACGATGATGCCTTTCTTCTCAGCCCTCACCTTTGCTTCCCTGACCCCAGTAATAATCAGGACTTGAACTTTATCAAAGAGTTAAGACAAACGGAGTGGGGGGGGGGGAATATTGCATCTAGGAGGCCCCAAGGTCATGGGTATTCGGATGAAACACTTGTCTCTTCAAGGCTTTGCAGCTGGGTCTTTTGTCTCCCAGCTTTTGTGAACAGTTGGTACGAATGTGCAAACATTTGAAGAGTATCAGGCACTCCTCGGGGAGTGGCAGTTACGAGAAGGCTCGTCCATTTTTCTACCTTTCACCCTGTCAGTGCACGAGACCTTGGGATTTTTATAATCCAAATTGATACTCTGTAGGAAACCTCCTGCATTCCAGCTCCCTGCACGGGAAAGATTCATTTTCTGGTGGGCACTTCTCCAGCCCTGGGTGGATAACAGCGACACGGAGGTGCGTTCTTAACCTTGCCTTGACAAGGTCCGGGTCTTGCTAATTTGAATCTCTCCCGTTTTGCTCCCATCCACCTGGCACTGCTTGATTTATCTGCGCTTGTTTGTGGATTCACTGATCACTTTCTTATTACTCTTCCGCCTCCATCCATTTCAGTTTGCGGTGCCTTTCGGGTGATTTCTTACGCCACCCCTTCCCACCTGCTCCAACCTGACAAATTATCGACTCAGACTGTTGCTCCTGACCTGGCATGGTCTCTTCCCAGGGATATAAATGATGCAGTTCAGAGGGATAATGATGCCCTAATAAACATACAGTTGTTCCTCTTTCCGCCTGCCCTGTTTGAAATTCAAGCCCGTCACCACTGCTCACTGCTGCCCTGGCTGAGGCAGTGGTGAGAAGGAAGAGAGAGAAATTGGAAGGCAGTGGGATTGGCTGGGAAATCCTTACCAACAATGGGAGCGGAGAATTCAGAGAGCTGTCCTCTTTGGGGTCCAGAATCTTATTTTGCTGTAAAGAGTGGGGAGGGAGCGCCGGCTCCCTTCTTACACCAGGTATGTTTTCAAGTCCTGAAGTTTGGGGGCAAGGAGCTGCGGGGGAGGGCCCAGAAGCCCGTGGTCACCAGAAGTGAGATGCCCGTGGCTGTCCACCTTCCCCCATCACGGCGCTCGCTTGGGGGACCAGTGTTGACTCCCACGTTTGCCCCCTGCCGCATATTTGGATGTCAGCATCGCAAACCCCACTCGTATGACTTAAACTCAAGGAACTTTTCCAGATCCCAGATTCTAGGCCGTAGCCCTTCGAATTGTTGTTGTCACTCTCTACTGGGGGATCAGGTCGAAAAAGCCAATGAAACAATGCGGACGTAAGTAGCCCTGACCGTTGCAAGAATAGACTTTGGTGTGAATTCCACGACCAATTTCCCCCTTTCCTAACAGTGTGTGGCATTAGCCCTAAGACCAATCCCTTCGCAAAACGTAAATACTTAGTTTAATTAATTGAAACAAACAAACAAACAAACAAACAGAACAAGATGAAGACTACACTAATATGAAAGTTGAAGGCCCCCTAATGCCATCTCTTTTCACGGACCCACCAGGGGTGCTAATGAAGCAGTGGGGGGCTCGCTCCATCTGGCTGTCATCTTTGGCCCTGGACCGTCTCTTCCTTTGGTAGATACAGGAGTGGAGAGATGGGAACTCACAGAGTCACCTCCTCCGTGCTAGACATTCACCCGTGTTTCTCATTTAATCCTCGCGTCGGCTCTCTGAAGTAGGAATGATTCACGCTGCCCTGCAAAGGAGGAAGCTGAGATTTGGGGAAATAAAGAATTCCCCAAGTGTTGGAATTTGGATCAAACCCTCGGAGAACATGCTGTCCTCCCACATGTCGCTTGATAATGACACCCGACGTTGACCGAGAGCTTATCAGGTGCTGGGCAATCTGTGTGCTGAGGCATGCCGTATCAACATTATGGGGTCATCGTCATTTTCAACAATCCTATAAGGCAGGTGTTGCTGTTATCACTGTTTTGTAGACAAGGAAGTGGTCTCAGAGCAGCCAGACAGCTCCCTCAAGGTCACCCAGCCAGAGGGCGGGAGATTCTAGAGCCTCCTTCCCCTCCCCCTTCACCACTATCTGTGCTACCTCAGCTGTTTGGCCGATTTCCTTACCTCGGCGAGCACAGTAGGTGACACTGAAGCATCTCAGGGACCCCTTTGCTGCTTCGTGGCTGATCCAGGAGAGCCTCCAGATTTCTAACTGTGTAGTTCCTTCTCTTTCCCCAAGAGCGTTACCCCCATGTGGACACTCGTTCTGCCCACCCCTTCTGGCTCGGCACAAAGTCAACCTCTCTGAGCTGTGAAAAAGACATTTAAAGAACAACAAACATGGTGACGCTGTTACTTAAACACATCGAACACACACACGGGACTGAAGTCCCAATCCCGCCCTCGGTGGAACCTGAGTGCAGCCCAGAAGGGTTCAAGGGCTGGTGTGGAGTCTCAGAGCTCTGTCTGGGGCTGCGAATGCTTGGAACCCATTTGCCTGTTCATCATTAGAGATCTAGTTAAGTAACCTGAGATACATCCCTACTATCCAGCCACGCAAAATACTGACGGGTAGCACCATGTTGTAGGAGGTTAAGAAAGCTAATCAGACAGCCCTCCATTCTAGTTCCAGATGGCCGAAACATGAATACCGGAGTCTGAATCACAGGCGCAGGGTTGTTTGGGAAAAGCTGGCCTGGAACTGAGCCCAACCAGGCTTCCTAAAATGCCCTCCACCTCCCGCCCTTCTCAGTAACACTTGAAAAAGGAAAGTACATTCATAGAAGGACATGAGAGAAAACAGTTGGGCGATGGCCTTGACCACACGGAGCCTGTTGAACAGAAAGCTCTCCACCAGTGACGGGTAGAGAGCAATAATCCTTCTCCATTCTTCCGAGAGAGTGTCATGGGCAGAGGCAACCACCGGGAGCAAGGAAATGATGGCCTCTACGAGTGTGCTCTGACTTGGGAACTTTGCTGTGATGTAGAGTTAGGTGAAAAAGAAGCTAGCTAGTTAATAAGGTATAATTATGGTCTCACTCGAACTATGCACGTATGAGTTTATGTGTGACTGTGTATTTGTGTGTGTGAGTGTGTTTGGGTGCATGTATTCCCACAAAACTTCCTTTTTAAATTTTTTTAAATTAGAGAGAGAGAGAGAGAGAGAGCGCAATGAGCAGGGGAGGGGCAGAGAGAAAGAAGGAGACACAGCATCCGAAGCAGGCTCCAGGCTCCAAGCTGTCAGCACAGAGCCCAACCCTGGGCTCGAACTCACGAACCGTGAGATCATGACCTGAGCTGAAGTCGGATGCTTAACCGACTGAGCCACCAGGCGCCCCTCCCACAAAACCCTTAACAGAGGTTGCTTTTGGGTAGCAGGATGATGAGAGGGTGTGTGAAACTGAGTTATTACTTTAAATATTTTTGTAGTGTTTGGGTTTTTTATAAGGAACATTTCTTTGGTAATTAAACAAAGGGAGAGAGGAAGGAAGGAGAGAAAAGGAGGAGACAGCAAGCGATAATTAAAGTCTCAGAGAGTCTGTCTGGAAATAGTCGGAAGAACACAAGAACACCAGTAACAGTTTTAGTAGCTGGTATTTTTAAGTGATTTTCTCTGTGTGCCAGGCTCTTCTAAGCACATTACTTGATTTGAGCCATGCCAACCTCCTGATAACAGACAAGGGGGGATGATTACTATGTCCAATTTATGTATGAGGAAGCAGTCCCTGAAACATTACGGAACTTGCCTGAGGTCACTAAACAGTTATCCAAGATCTCCATTTAAAATCAGACCTCTAATGAAAGATAAAAGTTCTTTTTGTTGTTGTTGTTGTTGTTGTTGTTGTTGTTGTTGTGAAACATAGCAAAGCAAAACAGGAACTCTGTAGAGCCTCAGGATCCATTAGGCAGAGTAAGCCAGGGACCCTGGAAGCTTCTAGGGGCCTGTCAGAATGTTCAGATTTCTTTTAAAATCAGAGGGAAAAGAATGAATCATTAAGGTGGAAGAAAATGTTTTGTTTTTTTCTCACGTCAGCAAAAAGTGGAGATTTTAGGGCCCAGGGAAAAAAAAAATGATTAAATTTTGCTTCAAGTAGACAAAATTTAAATGTTGAGGCATTTAAAGTAATATTCAGAATAATTTTTAATATCAATATTATTCTGGTAGGAAGGATCCCCTAAAGCAAAAGTAATTAGGGCCCCACAAAAAGTCTTACAACCTCCCTGTCCCCACCAGCACTGCCCATCTAACTTTAGTGGAAATGTGAATTATTAGAACACATTTTGGAGGCATATAATTTATGTAGTAGTCAGGACTGTTTCCATGTCAAAGGACAGAAAACCCAACTCAAATAGGCATCAACAGAGACGTTATTGGGTCTTTTAACCAAATCGTGTGGTAATAGAACCGGCTTCAGGAATCAAATAGCTCTCCTCGGTGCTGGCTTCATTCTTTTTTTTTTCTTTAATTTTTTTAAATCTCTATTTATTTGAGAGAGAGGCAGAGTGCAAGCAGGGGAGGGACAAAGAGAGAGGGAGACACAGAATCCAAAACAGGCTCCAGGCTCTGAGCTGTCAGCACAGAGCCCGATGCAGGGCTTGAACTCACGAACTGAGAGATCATGGCCTGAGCCAAAGTCGGACACTCAACAGACTGAGCCACCCAGGCGCCCCTGGCTTCATTCTCAAATCGAGGTGTTCTCACACGTTCAGAGCCAGCAGGAAATGGACTGCCCGCCCCCACCTTATTCCCGTGAAATTCTACAATTCTATTATTTCTCAGGATTGGGTCCTGAAGGAGCCCATCTCTGGGCCACACACTGTGGCCAGGCGGATGCAGGCCCCTGAAGAGCTGGCTTGGGGCACGTTCTCATCAGGAGGCTAGCAGGGGGTTAGCTTCCCATGCACCGCACAGACTGGCAGTCAGGGTGGAGTGGGTTCTACTCCAGAGGAAAATCCAAACCAAGGTGTTGTCAATCAAGAAAAGAGCAGTGGGCACTGGAAAAAAATTTAAAAGATGCCTAGTTCGATACGTAAATGACAGTATGGAGGGTAACGCTTCAGTTTCCATTTAGTTATAGAGGTTGGCATTCTGTTGCCAATAGGAGAAAAAAAAAAAAAAGCAAAGCCAAAAACTCTCAAATGAATTTCCTTTTTCTTTTTTAACCATAAAGCTTTTATTTTTTTCTTCCTAATTTTTATTTAAATTCTAGTTTTAGTATTCAAATCAATTATCAAATGGCTAGAAGTTTAGCCATCAGGTAATCCTGTTGAAGTCTGTTACCATTGCCTTGCTCATGTCTTGAAAATCCATGGGTCTCCCTGATGACAACTGAGAGTCTGGGTTAGGCCTTGAGGAAGCCTCGTCCCTAAATTCCTTCTCTTGCCGTACCTGGATGCGTGATTACCAACTAGAGCAAACACGGGCCACCCGGGACTTGTGGGTGCCTGAACTCAGCTGACTGCATGGCGACTCAAATCCACAGCCAAAAGTGCTTGAATTTTATGTAATCAGTCAGTAAGAAAAACTGGGCTCTTTTCCACGAATAAACCATGGGGCTCGGTTTCACACACACACACACACACACACACACACACACACACACACACGGATAAATTTCATGGAGAAATATTTCCTGTAGAAATGGCCTTCATTTATTTTGATAACACCATTATTTGGAATACCATTAAAAATGTAGTCAACATGGGGCACCTGGTGGCTCAGTTGGTTAAGCGTCCAACTTCGGCTCGGGTCATGATCTCGCGGTTCGTGAGTTCAAGCCCCGCGTGGGGCTCTGTGCCGACAGCTCAGAGCCTGGAGCCTGCTGCAGATTCTGTGTCTCCCTCTCTCTGCCCCTTCCCCACTCACACTCTGTCTGTCTCTCAAATAAACATTGAAAAAAAATTTTTAATGTAATCCACAAACTAATTGGACTTTTTTGCAATTTTATGCCAATGAACACTGATGAACCAACCTCAGTGGCTGTATTTCACACTTGAGATTTGAAAAAAAAAAAAAAAGAAAAGAAGAACCTTAAGAAAGTAATCAAAAGTAAATGGCTCTGTGTCTTGACTTCTGAAGGGCCACACCTAAGAGGACGTCCAGCCTGGCTTCATCCTCTCCTATGGCTCCTGTATCTGGAGAGGTAAATTAACTCACCAAATATTCCTGGATGCCTAGTAAAGGTAGGACATGCGCTAAGCTGGACCTTCTGCGAGGTGCTTCGGGGAGTTACCTGCACAGAGGAACCACAGATCTTGGCTTTGCCTGGCCTCAAATCTAGTGTGAAGACCCAGAACTTACATGAGTTTTACTCTCCTTGCCAAGCAAATGGATGGCAAGTAGCCCACAGTAAAGGAAATTACTCAAATTAATGTAATTAAATACTTATGACTATGTAACAGGCGTGGTTCAAAGCACTGAGGGAACAGCAATGGGCAAACCACTCAGGACCGTTTACTCGCGTGGGGTTACGTTCCCGCAGGGAAACAGACAGTGGAAGTTGAGCAAGTAAGCTATAAGCTGTATCAGATGACTACATGCCAATCAAGAAAAACAAGCAGAGTAAAGGCACAGTTGGGGATGAAGAGAAGTGTCTGCATAAAGAACATTCAGGAAGGGGGGTGTCCAGGGGGGCTCAGTCAGTAAAGTGTCTGACTCTTCATTTCAGTTCAGGTCATGATCAGTTCAGGTTCGTGGGTTCAAGCTCCATGTCGGGCTCTGTGCTGACAGTGTGGACCCTGCTTGGGTCTCTCTCTCCCCCTCTCTGCCCCTCCCTGGCACTCTCTCTCTCTCTCTCTCTACCTCAAATTAAATTAATAAATAACTTAAAAAAAAAGAATATTCATGGGATATCTCTAAGAAGCTAGTATTTGAGACAGAGAAAGGAGTTGATCCAGGGAGAATATGTAAAAGGCTTTGTACCACAGTCCTGGTACTTAGTAAATATTCAATAAACGCTATTGTGATTATTATTTTACTAAGAAGCCCTGAATCTGAGAGGAGAGTGTCATTGTGATTGGCCCGATTAAAGAAATCTTTGTGTGGGGGTGCCCGGGTGCCTCAGTCGGTTGAGCGTCCGACTTCGGCTCAGGTCATGATCTCGTCGTTCCTGAGTTCCAGGCCCGCGTGGGGCTCTGGGCTGACAGCTCAGAGCCTCGAGCCTGCTTCAGATTCTGTGTCTTCCTCTCTCTCTGCCCCTCTCCCACTCATGCTCTCTCTCTCCCTCTCTCTCTCAAAAATAAATAAACATTTAAAAAAATTTAAAAAATAAAGAAATCTTTGTGAAGGCTATGGCATTTGAAAGAGAAAGGCAGGGTTTCAAGTCCAAGCGGACTAAGACCAGGAGATTCCAACGGCAGGACCATTGGCACGTACGTATCCTGCAGAAGTATGGATTTTGTTTGTGCTTTGTTTTAAGCTTATCTCATCAAAACCTCACTGTGGGCTGCCATGAACAGAATGACGAAATCCAGCAGCACTGAGCCCACATCCCCACTTGGCAAACGTTTGTCTGGGCTGTGCCACCCGAGACGCCCTTCTCATCCTACGACTTCAGTACCAGTTTTCAGTAGTTCAGTACATTGCGCTGGTTGACAGACCGAAACCGCAGCATTTTTGATAGTCACGCGCCGTATTCAGAACGCTCTTGCCGCGCCCTGCGCTGGTTAAACCATTCTGGGATATCTCGTAGCCATTGTTTGTTTGTTTTTAAGTTTATTTATTTATTTTTGGGAGAGTGCGAAAGCTGGGAGGGCCAAAGAGATAGGCAGAGAGAGAGAGAGAGAGGAATACCAGGTAGGCTCGGTGCCATCAGCACGGAGCCCAACGCGGGGCTCCGTCCCACGAACCGCGAGATCATCAAGTTGAGCTGAAATCAAGAGTCAGACGCTTAAGAGCCCCCCAGGCACCCTGTCATTCTCCTTTCCTGGTTCACAAGAGAGCTTGAACAGCTCTTCTCAGACTCTTGCTTTCTTCTCAGGGCTGCTTCGGCTCCCGTCTACGACCAGATTTCCATAACGGAAGAGCATCCTGGATATTTTTCCCTCGGGAGGGGAGGAGTGGGGAAGAGAATTTGTTAGAAATACAAGGAAGCGGTGTCCCAGGACTGGGAAAGAAGGGGCCACAGGGGGTCCTAGGCCCAATGCCCAGTCTCTGTCCTGGGGCTGACACATCCCTTTGTAAGGGAGCTGGAGTCCCGGCCGCCCCTCCTCATCCCTCAGGACCAGAGGCCTGCCTCTGCGGTGGAAGTCCGCATCTCCCGGGATTCTTTATTTTAGCCACGACCCGCTTCTCCAGTCAAGTTCCCAGAGAATCAAACCTAAAAATCAGAAGAGCATCGCCTCTGGTCTCTGGCCTTGTCACCCGCAACAGCATCTGAGGACAATGAGTGGAAGATGTGAGGACCCCAGCTGGCTTTGTAATACGATGCTCGTATTTCAGGGTCACATGAAATAAATATCAAAGTAACGTCACTGTCACCTGCTCCCGTACGGCGGTCCCAAGTTCTGTTGTCTCCCTCCGCGCCCCTTGCCGGCCTGGCCATTGCCGGTTCCCAAACTTTTCCACTCCTGGCAGGGCAATGAGACAAAGGTCAGGAGTGGCTGCAACCAGGGGCACGGATGGGGTGTCCTTGGCCGGGAGGGGAGGATGCAGAAGGGGAAGGAAAGGTAGGCCGGGGCCAGATCACAGAGGCCACGAATGCCGAGCTAGAGAATGTCATTTCATGGCAGACACCGTCAGGACGATAAATGATTCTCAGGCAGAGGTGTGCCCAACCAGCGCTCGCCGGCCACCAATATTTTTCTGGTGTCAACATCATCCCGGAAAATGCTGTTAAAAGCAGCTCACACTGTGCTAATTCCTCCTCTCCGGTGTTTACACCTCTCAAAGGTGTGTGAAGTTCCAGCTTGTCACTCCTGGGTTTGTCCCCCGTGGAAGACAGCTCAGACGTGTCGGTCTGCTTTAATCTCCCCTATAAATCAATCCCCTTCTCCCCTTAATCATCTAGCTTGCTCTTCTCTGAACTTACTCCAATTTGTCTACATCTTGCTGGGACCGAGTTGTCTAAAAGCGAACACACTGTTCAACTGCAGTGAGCTCTCCTCACAGACTCTCTCCACCGCCCGGAGGATTCCGTGCAGGGCGCTCGCAGTGAGCAGAGCCAAAAGTGGCCCGTCTCCCATTTCCAAGGGGGCCGTCTCTTTCTCTTCCAGGGCAGGCCGTTTGTTATTTTTAGCGTCTGATTGTCAGGCTGCAGCATTAGAAAGTTTGTGGTCACATTACATATTCCAGAAAGTCACATTGCTGGTGATGTGCGGCTGTACCGATAGGTGAGTAGTTGCTGACGGTCATGTCCACTCTGTGGAGTCGTGTCCCCCCCAGGGGGCAGAATGTGAGAGCGCCCACCTTCCCAGCTGCCCTACCTGTCCGCTCCCTGCTGGATGGGTCCACCTGCAACCTTTTGTTCCAGCGCCCTCTGCTGGCCGGACGTCCCCCGAGACTAGCAGCTCGGGGAGCCAGGCTCCCGGCAGGTATTATCATTCCCATTTTAAAGACCAGATAACTGAGTCCCAGAGAAGTGGACGTGTGGCTCACGGTCCATAGGGGTTTATGGATGGAAAAAAAAAACACACACAACGATAAGTAGGATACCAAGCCAAATGGACATCTTGCAAAGCACTTCAGATTCCCAGGTCGGGGAGGACAAGTCTGAGCAGAGAGCTGGGTGTGATGTAGGGAGTGGGTGGGGACCGGGGCCGACCCCTCCTGCTCGGTGCGGAGCGGGTGGCAGAGGCATAGCTCTGCCGGGCAACGGGGCAGGGCCAGGAACGTCAGAACTCAGTTTCCAGGAGACAGACCCCACCTATCCATACACATGAAATGTTTCCATTTTAAGATCACGTGTGGCCCCAACAAAACATGTTTGAAGGCTGCACCTGGCCTACCACCCCCAGTCTCGTAACCCCCAGGGTTTATCCAGGGAGTGGCCCCATCTGTGTCACCAGGTCTCACAAGGTCCCTCGCCACGGCTCCTGTTCTAGCTCCATTTGGCACCCGGCGGCCGAGACTGAGAGAGCGTGCGCACATTGAATGAAGGTTGGAGAAAGGGCTCCGACTGGTGCCCTGGATCCCAGGTTCCCTCCACCCGGCAATGCGGCCTTGTATCCTACTTTGAGAGAAACTTCTCCTTTTTAAAACTAAGAAAGCCATGGCTCTGGCCGGGGACGTGCTAATGGCAGATGGCACGAGATCAGTCTGCTTCTTTCGTTCTGCGCTGTTTGTTTCCTCAAGACTCCATCTCTAGGCCGAAGGGCCTCTGACCTGTGATGTAGAACATTCGTTTTGCGCAGCTTTTCAAGTAGCAGAGCTGTGTGCGTGCTCACCCATCCACATGGTCTCGGCTGGCACCTCTTCTGATTCAAATAGAGACACGGGAAGCCTTGAGATCGCATTAAGCAGGATCCAGCTTCAGAGCGGTGGGCAAAGGGGCAACTGAATTTGGCCTGCGGGCTCGGTCTGGCCCGCACAAAATACGCAACAAGACGATAGCAGTGATCGTAGCAACCACGAGGCAAACGGGATGGCCGAAATTTAATGACCGGCAGGTTCTCCACGAAAATCCAAATTCCGTATCCTTTCTGCAAACTTGAAAGCTCCGTGGCACCGACTCTGCGTTTGGGCATGGCTAGGTGAGCCGGCGCTGGGGTGCAGCCATCCCCTTCCCCCGGGCCAGACCCGTAACAGTCCTTCTTCGTCCCCCCCGATTTCTGTTGTCTCCCTGAGGCCAGATATCAGAAGCTATCTATCATCGTTTCTGTCCTTCTTTTCTTTTCATAAAGAAAATGAGATGTCTCCCGTGGTGGTGTCGTCTCTTAAAAGCGAGAACACAGGCTGAGAGCCTTTAAGGAACATGGGAGCAGGGATCTTTCTTTCTGGAGGTGAAGAATGTTCTAACGTATTTATTAAACGACGTGGTGTGGCTTCCCCAGTCCCTGTTCAGCATCTGTTTGCCACCCCATCTTGGAGACTATCTACTAGAGTCTAGTGTAGGTTAGTCTGGTAAGGTGGGCTACCCAGTAGAACCTTAATCAGTCCAGTATCAGGGATGAGCTGACTCAAAACGAGGCCGGCCAAAGTGAGAGCGACAGCCTGCCGAGCCCCAGCTCCAAGTTCTTTTCTTTTCTTTTGTTTTTTTAAGTTTACTTACATATTTTGAGAGAGAGACAGCTTCAATCCGGAAAGGGTCAGAAAGAGGAGGAGAGAGAATCCCAAGCAGGCTCTACATTGTCAGTGCAGAGCCTGATGCGGGGCTCGAACCCACGAGCCACGAGATGATGGTCTGAGCCAAAGTCAGACGCTTAACAGACTGAGCCGCGCTGGGTGCCGTTTTTAACAGGGAAACCTAGTCATGGTGAAAGAGGCTCTTACTGCGTTCCTCCCTCTGCGGCCCTTTCTCAGTATTTCCATGGGGTGTCGATTCCTTTTTTCTCCATCAGCCCAAGACTTTAGGTAAACCCAAAGCCTATTTGAAATGCTGTGAAGTCCCCTATAAAATGGGTGTCCCCATCCATTCTTTTCTATGTCCCTCCCTCAGGCTTTTTAAACACGAGAACAGTCTTGAGTGTTTCAGCCAGCAACAAGAAATAAAATTTGTGAAGCTTGACATCCCTCAACGGAAAGCAAGTGTTGTTTTGGCTGGTTGCCCCTGCAGGGAAGAAGGGCGGACAATGAAATGTTTATTCCCATTTCTGCATCATTTTGTATTAGATTTGTAACTGAACCACAGTAACCAATATTACTCCCCACCGTATTGATCAGGTCGTCGTTACTCATCCGTGAATTGACAAAGTTTGGGAGATATTGTGGGCTGATGTTATTGTGTCTATTGCCTTTACTTGGAGAAGCTGGAATCCTAGAAGCTGGTCCTTAAGGAGACCCTGTAAATTATCCGGCCCTTGGGTGATCAACTCAAAAGCTTATCCGCACAGGTAACTTCTGTGGGTGAAGCAAGCCTAGGAATGAACTCATAATAATCAAAGAAGGTACCTACACTCAGCCACTAGTTATATACGTGGAAAAATGAGTATCCAGTGTCAACAGATCTTCAAATTGTTTTTTAAAAGCCCAAATTCTGACTTTCTAGGGGTGAAATCTTCTGATTTCCCAAGGTCAGTAACTAATTTGTGTTTTGTTTTTAAATACTCTGGACCAAACTAAAAATGTACGTGTACCAGATTTGGCCCAAAGTTACCACTTAGATACCGCTGGTCTGGTTCTACCTTTTCATTTTCATTTTGGAAACTGGAAAGTGGGGCTGTGTTCAGTAATGCTCAGAATACAGGGAAGGAGAGCTGGCATTCATGCCCACTCCAACTGGAGAGCTAAGGTGAAGCTTGACTGTGAGATACAACAAGAAAACTGTTTACCCTTGGGGGACGCCTGGGTGGCTTAGTCGGTTGAGTGTCCAACTTCGGCTCAGGTCATGATCTCACAGTTTGCGAGTTCAAGTCCCACATCAGGCTGTCAGCTTGGAGCCTGCTTCGGATCTTCTGTCCCCCTCTCTCTGCCCCTCCCCTACTTGTGCACTCTCATAAGTAAATAAACATTAGAAGAAAGAAAGAAAGAAAGAAAGAAAGAAAGAAAGAAAGAAAGAAAGAAAGAAAAGGAAAGAGAGAAAGAGAGAGAAAGAAAGAAAGAAAGAAAGAAAGAAAGAAAGAAAGAAAGAAAGAGAGAAATTGGTCCCACATCTATTAAAAGCTCTCTGTTGATGAGAAATTCCTTTATACAGGGTGATTGTTTCAGGGCAAGTTCGTTGTATTTGTTTTTGTTTTTGTTTTTTCCGCCGATGTCAGGAGTTGGCAAATTCTATAGCTCACAGATCAACCTGTTTTCATAAATAAAACTTTATTGGAACATGGACACGCCCATTCACTGACGGATCACCTATGGCTGCTTTGGTGCTACGACAGCAGAGTCGAGTAGCTGCAACAGAAATGGTACGACCCACAAAGTCTAAACTGTTTACAAACTGCTTTACAGAAAAAGCTTGCGAACCACTGCCAGATATCACGGATCAGTCGCGAACCCTGACGCACTGTAGGGCACCATTGTGTGAAGGAGTAGGGACGCGATATTGCCTACCAGGAATCAAAAACTCAGGTGACTGAGAGGGAAAATTAAACACAGGCCAGGAGACAACCGTTGTCAATTGAGATGCCTTTAGTGCCTCTCAAGGTGCCTGTGGCCGCTCGGCTCAGGGATTTGCCCTCCTGTAGAAATGCAGGCCCAGTACGGCCAACTCCTCTGACTTTTCAGGAACATCCATAAATCTGGATTTTCATGTGACATTTCCTTTTTTTAAATGTTGGCAAAAATATTTGAGAGAAAGAAAACACTGTGTTCCTCTGTAGGTATCTACAGGGGGCAGCCTATTTGTGATATCTGTTGTGGTCAGGAGGGGACAATCTTATCTGCCTTGTTCCTGACCAGGATACAGAAAAACAGATTGATGGGGAACTGAGATTCTGTGACAGAGTCGCAATAAGAAGGAATCTGATGGCCAAGGGCTCATTGCCAGATCTGTTTTAAATGCCAGCACCTTCTTTGTTTGCCTTCAAACAACACCAGACGCCTAAATCACCATGGTAAACACAGATAGAAAGAGACAGAAAGGTTAAAAGTATCCTCATAATCTCCTGCTTTTTTCCCCTCCTAAACGTGGTTGAGAGCAATATTGTTCCGTAAAAACAATATGACCCCATTTCTAAAGCAATATTCATGCTAAGCTAGTCAGCTGTTAAATATACCCAGCAGTTTGCATTATGATAAAGCTAAGCCAGAATTTCAATTATTTTCTGGACACATTTAAAATTATAATACTTTACTGGGTTAGTGTTATAGTTCATCCAAATTACTCACAAACTATCATATCAATCTCTTGCAACTGCTAACGCCTTACAGATCTGTGAAGTCAGGCGAAATAAGAGACTGGCCAGGGTAACGACCTTCATACCAATGTTGTGTTTTAAGGGGTACGTGTCTCTAAGAGTGTGGACGGCTAATGGTCAAAAGCTAGCTTTTGCTGCCCGTGATATTTAGGCTAAGAGAAATGAGAAGGAGATACGGACCACATTTTTTCCTCTTTCCGAGAACACACCCGCTCTGTGCAAATATTTCCAGCAGGTCTGCTCCATCCCACCTCCCCGCAAATTCTACCTCTTTTGCCAGATGACCTTTTAGGAGTTGGTCCACAAGTACCTGAAGCTGTCGTTGCTATTTTTTCCTTCTCTGGGACACGGCAACCCCTGAAACCTCAATATTCTTATGTCTCCCCAGACACTCAGCTCTCCACTGTGCCCCTTGTTCCAGCCCAGTGATGCAAACTACATTCACCAAGAGCAGGTCTTGTGAATCAGCAAGGATTTATGAGTATTACCACCAGCGATTGCTTGGAATGTGCATCTTCCTAAAGAAGGCATGCCGCCCTGAGCCCATCATAATCAACGGGACCTTTTCACGCCCTTCATAAAGTCCACAAGACCACATGCTAAATGTGTCTGGGTTAATTTATGACTGTGTGTCCAAAGTCTCAGTCACTTGGCCCTGTGTTCTGAGGGACACAGTGTCACTTAAAAAGCAGGAACCTTGGGAGTAGGCTCTCTGGGGCTCACTCTGAATGCGAACCGGCAATGCAGTGAGATTTGCCAAATGGCCGGAATCAACAAATCCTCTAATCTAATCAGGTTTTATTAGAGGGCTAATATCAGACTTAGCCACATGCAAACTTATAGAACAAGGTGAGATCCCAACAAATAAATCCATTAGAAGACTGTTTAAAAAGATTTCTTAACTTGGGGCACCTAAGTGGCTCAATCGGTTGGGTGTCTGACTTCGGCTCAGGTCACGATCTCACGGTTCGTGGGTCCGAGCCCCGTGTCGGACTCTGTGCTGGCAGCTCAGAGCCTGGAGCCTGCTTCAGATTCTGTCTCTCTCTCTTTCTCTCCCTCCCCTGCTCGTTCTCTCGCTCCCTCTCTCTCTCAAAACTAAATAAATAAATTTCAAAAAAAAGAATGAAAGATTTAAAAAAAAAAGATTTCTTACGTTTTCAGGTTATCACTGCATTGACAAAATGAGTTATAGGAAAAGAAGAAATTTATTTACTTCTATTTAATGTGTTACATTTAATTATCTAGAAGAGTTGCACTGTCCATCAGAGAAGCCACTAGCCACCTACGGCTCTTTAAGTGTAAATTTGAATCAATTAAAATGAAATAAAATGACAAATTCCCCTCTTCATTCGAACAAGCCACATTTGATGTGCTCAGTAGCGGCATGAGGCTGGTAGCTACCATATTGGACAGTTCAAACAGCTGACATTTCTATCACTGCAGAAAGTTCTATGAAGCAGCATCGATCTAGAGACTTGCGTTAGTCAAAAACATCTTTATGGTTGCATTCTCTATCTCTTCTCTAGCAGGTATTATTATGGCTTGTGGCAGGGTTTCCTAAAGTGTGGCATGGGTCCCACTGGTGGCACTCCGGATAATTTTAACATGAATGAGTGCTTTTGTTTTTTAACTTCTAAAAGTTCTATAGTTATTTCGGGGTGAATTTAAAAATATATATATGACAAGAATTATGCCGAGTGGAAAAAGCCAATCTCAAAAGCTTACTCACTCAGGAGCTTACCTAACTCTGTTCATCTGACATTCTTATAATGACAAAATTGTAGAGATGAGGAACAGATTAGGAATTAACAGGGATCGAGGCGGGGTGGGGGAGGGTGCTGTGGCTATAAAAGAGTACAATGGGGCGGGGGTCTTCAGGATGGAACCGTTCCATATTTTGATGGCAGAGGTAGCCACACAAATCCACACACACATGTGATCAAATTGCACACACGAGTGTAGGTAAAACTGTTGAAATCTGAATAGGCTGGTTGTATGAATGTCAGTTTCCTGGCTGTGGTGTTGCACTCTAGTTATGTATTATGTTATCGCTGGGGGCCCTGGGATCTCTCTGTATTATTTCTTACAACTGCGTGTGAATCTACAATTACCTCCAAAAAACACTTAAAAATACACGTGACTAGTGGCGCCTGGGTGGCTCCGTCGGTGAAGGGTCTGTCTTCAGCTCAGGTCATGAGCTCACAGGTCATGGGTTTGAGCCCCACATCAGGCTCTGTGCTGACAGCTCAGAGCCTGGAACCTGCTTCAGATTCTGTGTCTCCCTCTCTCTCTGCCCCTCCCCAGCTTGCCCTCTGGCTCTCTCTCTCTCTCTCTCTCTCAAAAATAAATAAACATTAAAAAAAAAATACATGTGACTAGCACATCAAATCCAGACTGTTTGATTATAATTTCCTAGGATGGAAACTTAAAGGAACAAATGCCATGACAATCCCGTTCAAAGAAGTAGCAAAGAATAGTGAAGGGGGTGTGACTATGAAAATAAATCACGAGGGTGGTACATGAGAGACCGAAGTTTGCGAAACTCTGACATTGTGACTAAGAAAACAGGCTGTGGAATGAGACGAAATTGGGATCAAGTCACACGGTCTACCTGTATGACCTTGAGCAAGTGACTTAATGTCACCAAGCCTTAGTTTCCTTACCTACAAGATGGGAATAACAACAGTACTGTTCTCAGGATGTTGTTTTGACGCTATAAGAGGAGAATATAGGCAGAACGCTAGCTAATACCTTCTCCAGCTTGCACCGAGAACGTAATAAATGTGAGCCTTGGGTATGTACACCTTGTTCCATACAATTTAGAGATGATTCATTATTCATGTGATTGCTTAAATCAGGGCTGGCAAACTGTTTCAGTCAAGGGCCAGACAGTAAATATTTTTGGCTTTCCAGGCCATATGGTTTCTGTTGCAACTGCTTAACTCTGCCATTGTAGCATAGATAAAGCATAGTTAAAGACTTGCTGTGGCTATGTTCCAATAAAATTTTATTTACCAAAACAACTGGCAGGTGGGACTCGGCCTGTGGGCCATAGATTTGCTAATCCCTGGTTCAAGTGGTCATCTTCTATTGGCCTTGGGGGGAGGGAGAGGCTATTGAAGGCAGACCCATCCATCCTTCGCCTTCTCCCCCCTCCCCCCGCCCACCTTCTCCCATGCTTAGGGACCATTCCATTACTACACCAACCAGAGGTCAGGTCAAAATATGCTTGCGATTGGTCCTACTGTGTGTACTTCTTTTGATGGGAGCCCCTCACGGGTCCCCTGCATCTTGTACATAGTAGGCTCTCAATAAATATTGAGTGATTGATTCATTGAGCCATTAATGAGAAGGGCACGTCTTGACTTGAAGTTAGGAGAGACTGGAGGGCTGGTGCTCCCCAGATGACTGCGATCTAGGGGCAGAGGGGAATGCTAACATTCACACATTTCTCACTTTGACTTAACACCATAGGGACTGCAAGTATTTTCATTAGATATTACTCCCTCTAATCATTCACATCTTCACAACCCCACTATGGAAACTGTTTGCAGCTTTGATTAATAGCTAAGGAAACTGAAACCCAGAGAAGCCCAGTAGTTTTGCTAAAATCGTACAGCTTATTAACTGGCAAAAAGAGACTTCAACCCAGTTGTCCCAATTTCACATTCAAGTCTCTTTCCGTGATGTTACGACTGCTGCTAAAGAAATTTCCAACTAATGGAAACATGGCCTGGTTGTTACCCCAAAGCCATACCACAGTGTGAACTCTATAAAAAAGGAAAAGGGGACAGCTTTAAATACACTCAACGTTGTGTTATTTGGACTGTAAGTGAAAAAATCCCGTTACGGCACTATTTATGATATAAGCCCATTTGTATCAAAGTGTATGTAATACTAGAAAGTATAATATATAATAAAGAGTATATACAATGCAAAGAATACACGTATGTATGAGAAAGTGCATATGCGCAAATACTTGTACATGTATAATCTTAAAAAGGATGCAAGCCAGGAGTTTGAAATCGATGGCTCACGGGCTAGATGTAACCTCTGACTTCATGGGCTCGACCTGCAAAGTGTTAATGAATTTGAACGCGTGGCCTTCGCACAGGGCCAGTGCTCTCCGATTGATTGCAGTTCCCAGTACTGCTAAATGGCTTTCCAGTTCTAGCCATCAACAACCAGTGTGTTTTTCCTTAAACTGGGAATGACGCTGTAGTGGGGTTACATTAGGGAAAGGACAGGTGTGATTCACTTCTCTCTCTCTCTCTCTCTTTCTCACGGAGAAGCCTGCACCCTCTGGCCAGTTCTGTCGCAGGTGGTATCATTCTTCTCTCTCTGTCTTTCTCTGTCTCTCTCTCTCTCCCTACCTCTCTCTCTGTGTCTCTC
Organism: Acinonyx jubatus; assembly: GCF_027475565.1. NCBI lineage: Eukaryota > Metazoa > Chordata > Mammalia > Carnivora > Felidae > Acinonyx > Acinonyx jubatus. Next base: position 9,095,283 of record NC_069388.1, on the reverse strand, counting down.
TCCCCCGGAGAAGCCTGCACCCTCCGGCTAGTTCTATCGCAGACCCAGCAGGGTCTACCTGACTCCACAGTGTCCCTCCTCCCGCCTCCCCCACCAGGTCCTGGGAAGTTCCAACCCCCTTCCAATCCCTCATGTTGCCCTCCCATTACTTCTCTGCACAGCAGATGGCCTGTCTCCCTACTCTACTATGGGTCCTGAGATTTTGCAGATCGTCTCTCCAGCCCAATTTCTCTGGCTCTTCCTGCAGCTGCCGCTCTGAACTCACTGGCTCAGAATTTACAATAAATTTCTTCTGACCAGGTGACATCCCCACCCCGCCGCTTCTGCCTACTCATCTCTCAGTCTCGCTCTTTCTCCTTCCTTTTTACCTGACCTGCCACAGTTCCGTGTCCCTGTCTACACATAGGCTTACACATTCTCCCTCCAAAAGCGAACAAATGAAACCAACAGCCCCCCTCGCCTGAGCCTTCCCCTTTGGACAGCGGCCCCTGCTACAGCTGCCTGGCCGGTGTTCTCTGCTCTGTCACCTCCAAACTCCCATAAAGTGAGGTATGCTCTCCTCCCTTCTTCCTGAAAATCCTCCTTCACTTCTTCATTGCAGATGAGGAGGGAGTGGTGTTTGCACGCTGGAAAGACAGGCACACACACACACACACACACACACACACTCCTGGCTTGGCTCCAAATAAGCCCAGAGGCCCTGAGAGCTGTAGTGACAGGCCTGGGGTTTGGATCTCAGCCTTGCTACAGCCACAGTCTGACAATGACCTTGAGCAGTGTCCGTCCCCTCATCTGTGAAAACGGGACAATAAACTATTTCCCTCCAGAGTTGTTGTAAAGGTAAATGGAGATACTGTATGCAGAGCACCTCTCACATGCCATGTGATCAGTCAATAGAGCTATTATTGTACGAGGTGTGTGTGTGTATATATGTACGTGTATGTGTGTATATGCATGTATATATGTGCGTATGTAGGTATGTATAATTTATATATGCGTGTGTGTGTGTGTGTGTGTGTGTGTGTGTATACCTCCTTTCAATTAGAATAGTCTGTGGTCAGTAACCATGTCAAATCCTCTCTGCCTTTTCCAGAGGACTGAGTGTTGGAAGTTTCACTCAGAAGCTTTTTAATATACATGTGTGAAACCAGTGGATGTTTGAGAAGTTAAGACACCATATTAACAAGGCTATTATTATTTTAATAAAGCTTAGGGGTGCAAATGGCTTCGAACAGGTTTTCTCAGCCTCAACAATAATTCTTGAAGCCACATCAAGTCCTTATGATGGGCCGTGTTGTACATTGTAGGATGCTTCCCAGCATCCCTGGCCTCTCCCCACTCGATGCCAACAACATCACCGCCATTCCTGCCCCTCTAGCGGGAGACAAAAATGCCCCCAGATACTGCCACGTGTCCCCGGGGAGGCAAAAATCACCCTGCTGGGAACCACCGATGGAGAGGTGTCCTCATGTGAAATGTGAATAAATAAGCAGCATCTTTGCTTAGAGACTTGAAGCTTCAAGAGTAAGGAAAGCCAGGTGACGTTTTTGTGGTCACAGAAGTATCAGTTTCGAAAATGCAATTCGCTTTCATATGCAGAATTCGTTGCTCTGGCGAAGGACTTTAGGGGAGAAAATGCTGATCTCACACTGGCTTATTGAATAGAATCTTGCAAGCTCCAGGTCTATCTGTAAATTTTCCAGAAGAGAAGGCCGGCCACTCAGCATCCCGAGTCCCACCAGATAATCATAATACATGTATCAGGTCCCAGTAACCCACACATTCCTAGGAAATACCTCAATGTGGTTTTTGAACATCAAAACAAACAAGGGTCAGCGGGTCTCCCTTGCAGCCTCCGTCTATTTATAATTATTTTTATATAAACATATTTTGTGACTGCGGAAAGACATCACCGGCATATGATGGCACGTGTTCTTTAAAACTGTCTTTAATTATTCATTGGGTTGTGCTATATGTTATGTTTCTTTTCATAAGTGTTAATCTTTATTATTGCCTCGCTAAGGGGCGGGGGGGGGAACAACACACACAGTAATACCTGTTATTAAATGACCTATCATTGTGACATGGGTAAATGTTGGGAGCAATTTAATTGTTTCCTATCTGCAGTTTTATACAGTTTCTATCAAACTGAAGGGTAATTTTTTTCTAGTAGCTGCTTATTTTAAATGTACAAAACCCTTGTGTGTGATTCCATTAGCTGCCCTACAGCATTGCAATCTACAGTTTCCCTGAGGCTGTTGTGAAATATTGATGAAATCCTTGCTTTTGTGGCTTCCTCTGATACACTAAACATTTGTCTGATGTTAGTTGAACTTGAATGGATCTGTTCAGAGCTATATCAGTAGTGACTTCAAAGGAAGTGAGGCTGTTACAGTATTTTTCCCCATTTTTCTTTCTTTCCTTCTTCCATTTTTTCCCCTTCTTCTTTCTTTCTTTTTTTTTTTTTTTAACAAACTGAAGTTTCAAAGCCTTACCATGGTATACTTTATAAAACAAAGTTCCTATCAAATAGTCCCAAGTACCTGGCAGACGGCAGATCTTTATAATTCTAAACGGTGGGGGGTTTCCTTCTTTTGATTTTGATCAGTTGTTTGGATCACTGTAGATAATTTGATATAGAGGTGGGCACTCCCTCCCCACTACACACACACACACACACACACACACACACGCATGCACACACTCACACACATACAAAGAGGTGCGGGGTGGGATATAAAATAACTAACCTGATTTTGTGAAGCTTAACTCAGAGTTCTGTGCCTCTGGAACTTCCCTCCCAACCTCAGTGAAAGGGCACCACTGAGATGAGGGGAAAAAAATCATCTGTAATTGACTTTTCCCGGCTAAAGCTGTTTGCATTGAACTTCACAAAACTCAGAACCAGAGTTCAGGTTTATCCCTGTGTTTTCTGGTCAGGTTGTGAATTATAACCTCTGGGGTTTATTATTTTTTGAAATGACATAATAGTCTTCTAGGATCTACATGCTGGGTTTCTCAGCCTCGGCGCTAGTGACGTTTTGGGTCTGGGATTTCTTTGCTATGGGGGACCATCCTGGGCACGGTTCATTGTTTAGCAGCATCTCTGACCTCTACTGAGTGCCAGTAGCAACCCCTCCCCATTTGTGACAACTAGAATGTCTCCAGACATGGCCAAGCGTCCGCTGGGGGAAAAAATGGCCTCCGTGCCTCCTGATTAAGGACCAGTGCTCTCAAGATGTGGGCGTTTACATCCACTAGAATAGAAAGGGTACCGACCATTCCGTTTATCACAATGGGGATATAACAATATAACAATGGGGAGTTCTCCAGATAGCTGGCTCACAGGCTCAGTCTCCAGGTTGGTTTTTCCTGAACAGTTTCGTTCTGGCACTGTCTGCACCTTTGCCTTTGGAGCTGCGTCTAGAAACAGAAAGCAGAGCGCTGGCTTGCTGACTTCAAGATGAAAACCTTCAGAAACTGACCAGAGGGCTTGGCCCTGGGCTGGGTGGCATTGGTTTGCGAGGCATCGTTTGTCTATGAAAGCTCAGTAAGTCACAACGAATGACCCCCAAAGTGACTTCGGTCAGTGTTGCCTTCACGGGCCCCACCCCGCGGAGGCGCAGCTGACCTGGTCAGTCACCCTCGCCCCGGATCCCTTGCCACAGCTTTTCAAACGGACACTCCAGTGACACCACCTTGCCGTTGGCTTCGTGCTTAAAAGCAGCAAAAACAGCCATAGGCTTTTATGTCCACACCTGAACCTTTGCTATGATTCATTCAAAGACAGATGATTTTTCATGCATCTACGTAAAAGTTGTGAGATTATATGTAGTTAACTTAATGTCTGCCTCCCTCCCCCGCAAAGTTCTAATCTCCATGAGGTTAGAATATGTGTGGCTTCTTCTTTGCTGCCGTGTCTCTGGCCCACCGCCCAGTGCCACACAGTAGGTACTCAGCTTTTCAAACTAAATACCTAATTATTTAATGAGGGGGCTAGAAGTATCTTCCACCCCACCACCTTCCCTCTTGGGAAACAGCACCCCTTTCTCACCTTTCAACCTGGCACTCTGAAAGGACGACCAACAGGATCGAGCCATACAGATCCCAATCCTCCCGTTCTGTGCTTTCACCTGTCCCCGTGTCAGCCCTCAAAGAATCAACATCGTTCGCTCACTCACTTTTTTCATACATTTATTTATTGATAACGCCTCACCATACCGTGCTGAAAGTGGCCATAAGCGAACCCCGCATAAATACCACCACTATAACAGAAATAAATTAACAGCACATAGAATTCAGAATTGTGGTTGGATCACTTCCCCTGAAGTAGATTATGGAAGTTAATTGGAAGGGTGGTGGCTTTGTTTCTCCTTTCCCTCTTCCCCTTCCCTCTCCCCTGCCCCAGATGTCCATCCACATCAGCAAAACAGCTGCCATGTAGTGGCTGCATCTGTACGAGGCACAGACCTGACTAGACTCCATGGTCACAGCTGGAACAAAACACCTGTTTCCTCCGTGGGGGGTGGAGCAGAGAACATGAACGTACCTACGTGTACCAGGAATCCAACAGAACGGGGGTGCAGTACCCCATCCTCTGCGAACAGGCTGGAGGGAGGGCGAAATCAACATTGGCTAAAAAAAAAAATCAATAAAAGAAAAGAAGTATTTTCAAGGTCCTACGAACAGTCGTAGAGATTAAAATTAAATTAACCATAGGGACTCAAAGTAAAGAGTGGTTTTAATCGTCCTTAACTCCATGTCTCTTTCAAACATGGAGAAGCTGGATGTTCTGTCTGCTTTGCGTTCTTGAGAGAAGGAGAGGATTTGTCAAAGCAGCAGCAACTTCACTTTGTCTCCATTGTCAGTGTATCTAGAGCTGAAGAAGCTTATTTTCTGCAAAAGCCTTCAGCCCCAGACATGTCTGCAGTCTATTTATGTTTGGCTAAAACAAACGGAATAAACAGTTGAGGGGATATCATTCATATCGTGACGGGAGGGAGAATATAGGGCATACTTGACATCCTGCATATACAAATCATTGAATGTCTTTCTAACTAGCTGCACTTGTAAATCAATCCACGCACCCCTTCAAAAAGAACCTGCAGTAAAGCGATTCGACTTCAAGTGGCAATGGATGAATTGGTTTATGTTCTTTTGGGGTTGTCTACGAAGTCAACACTGCTGTGTTAAGACGGTCACACCAAGAGATGGCCCTGGAAGCCACTAAACTCAGACCCTGAATGGTGCCTAAGCACGGAGTTGGTGACCCAGTGAAGCCCCTAGAGGGGTTAGAAGCAAAGAAGAAGGGAGATTACATGGTAGAAGCAGTCATCAATGGGACTGTCATGATATCAGCAGTGATCTTCACCTTTGCCCTGAGTCATTCAACACGTATTTATTCAGCATCTAGTATGTGCCTAGCATAAGTTCACTTTCCTGGTCTTTAGGAAATTTCCCAGCCCATAAGGAAAAGGATACTCAACAGAGAGCAACCTTCTTCACAACTGTGGTCAGCAACCCTACGGGAAAACATAGAGTAACACACACTCTTTGTGGTTCACCTCTCAGCCAATTTCAGTTTCACAATCTGAATGTAGGGTTTTTTCCTTCCTTCATCCAACATTATGGAGCTTACCATCTTCCAGGCTTTGGGGAAACAAAGGCATTCAGACCAGATTCCAAGCAGCCTGCAATCAGACAGAAAAGACAGAATATAACGGCAACATACATCGCATTACCAGTTGGGGCTGTGTTTACCTGACCAAAAGATTCCCCTATTGAACATTTCTGCAAAAACTTAGAAATGCAAGCAAGGGAATCCAAAATCACTAAGTAAAAATTCTGGTGTGGTGTGGTTTTAAATACGGAATTAATCTGATACTCCGTACAATTGTACTCATAATGGCCCCATCGTGCGATGGCACTTTCTGCGTACCGGGCACAGTGCATTTTTACCCTCTTCATCCACTGAACAACGACTGTATTTAATCTGAAAGGCCATTCAGTAAGCCGCACCGCTTATATTTTGCACCACTAAGAAGGGAAAACGGTTACAATTAAACCATGACATGCTGCTCTCCTCCTGTCGCTTAGAATTTCTGTTTTATACTTATTGCAAGACTCTTTAAGACTTATTTTAAAAAGATCTTTATAATGTAACCCTCTCGTGTTTATATAAAAAGGAAAAGATAAGCAAAATACATTGGTTAAGGCCTTCCTGAAATAGTTGCCAACTGCCCCTGGTGGCCATTTTAAGATACCATTGATTGTAAGATGCACCCTAATTTCTGAGATGTTAAAATATAAAAAAGAAAGGTCTTGAAATCAATGAAATGCTCTCTGTGAAGTGTGTGCTGTGCTCGAGGCTCTCTGAAAAACTGCTAAAGAAGATACAGCAATGCACGAGACACCAAGTCCCAACCCTAATGGAGTTTCGGTGGCAGGGTTCAGAATTTAACAATCACACGCATCATTGTTTGAGTGCGGTTTTAATGGGAGCCACCAGAGAACAATCCCGTGAGACTGGGTAAGCGGGGGGAGTCCTTTCCTCGGCAGGCAGCCAGGAAAACTGCTCCAAGGATCTTTATACTAAGACCGGAAAGTTAAATATGAGGCAGAAAATGAACAGAAAGAGAGCTGTGGCGTTTCCTCATGAAAGCCTCCCAACAGCCTCACATGGCCAGTACGGTAATTATCCCCATCTCACAGTCGAGGAAGCTGAGATTCGCAAGGCTTATGTGACTGAAGCCCAAGGCTGGGGTCTTCTTATCTCAAAACAACACACTGATCTACTGGGTTCACATGAGCAGACTCGGTTCTTACTGCCCTACAGAGCGAGTGGGAGGCAGAACTTCCTGTCAGAGAAAGACGGTGTAAATCCAGACATTACCAAGTCATTTTCGAGGCCAAAAAGAAAGAAGAACGTACGTTCCAGAATCCTTGCATCCTGAAACCTGGGATCACAGTATCATAGGACCAGAGATGTGGAAGGGTGGGTAGGCTTTGGAAAAATGAATAGGCTTTGGGATTTTCTTCCAAGCAGTTAAGTTTCTAAATGCCTGGCTTGAGGGCCCAGGGTGGCTCAGTAGGTTAACTGTCCATCCAACTCCTGCTTTCTGCTCAGGTCACCATCTCGCGGTTCATGAGTTCGAGCCCCACGTCGGGGCTTGGGATTCTTTCCCCCTCTCTCTGCCCCACCCTCAAAATAAATAAATTAACTTTAAAAAAACAACAACAACAAAACACCTGACTTAAGTCACTTCAGGAAACATATTCACTAACCCCCGGTTGCATATCACTTACAGCCCAGAGCTTGTGTGGTTATAAACCCAACTCAGCTGAAAGCATGGTTCCATTAAGTATTTTTCTGATTAAGAGGCATCTTTAACTTTGCAGTAGGCATCTCTGTGTTTCTGCTCTTAGATTCACTCTTCCATATAGAACCAGACAAAATTTTACAAAGATTAGCATTACTGGGAAGTCTATGAAGTAAGACTAGTGTCCTGGGAGCTGCTCTTTATCAGAGAATAGAAAGTCCGTGCAAACCCACTGCAACCCCGGAAAGGTCCCGGTGAGTGGATAATGTGTGTTCACTTCGTAGCGTTGCAAGTGGACAAGGTTCTTAAATATCCGTGGAGTCCTTCAGTACATATTTATTGAGCACCTACTATGTGCTCTGTACTGCTCTAAGGGATTACACAGCAGCATCCAGACACCCAGACAAAGGCCCCTTGCTCTTAGAGAGCTACAAACTGACAAGAAAGATCGCAGTAGGGGCGCCTGGGTGGCTCAGTTGGTTGAGCATCTTGATTCTTGATTTCGGCTCAGGTCATAGTCTCGTGCATCATGAGTTTGAGCCCCGCATCAGACTCTGAGCTAGCGGTATGGAGCCTGCTTAAGATTCTCTTTCTCCCTCTCTCTCTCTCTCTCTCTCTCTCTCTCTCTCTGCCCCTCCCCTGCTTTCTCTCTCTTTCCCTCTCTTTTTCTGTCTCAAAGTAAAAAAATTAAAAAACCCTTTAAAAAGTAAAAGAAGGATCTCAATAAACAATAGAAGTCATAGAGAACTCCATTCTACGGTAAGCTCGAATACGGTAGGTGCTGTGGAAAAAGAAAAGTAGAGCAGGGTCAAAGAATCGGCAATCCTGAGAGAGTCGGGAGACCAGTTGCAATTTTAAACAGGGTGGTGATCAGAAGGAGCTTCGTTAGGAAATTACATGTCAGCCAAGATTTAAAGAAGGTGGAGGAAACGCACAGAGGGACCAGCCAGCGCAAGCCTAAGATGGGAGTGTTCCTGGTTTGCTTGAGAAATGGTGAAGAGGCCGATATGACTGCAGCAGAAAACCCAGAGAGAGAGGAAGGGGAGAGGGGGGCAGAGTCGAAAGGGAGAGCTGGCATGCACATAAATCTGAGGCCAAGGTGAGAGCTTTGGCTTTCTCTGTGAGTGAGACGGATTTCCCTGGGGACCGGGGAGCAGGGAAGTGACGTAACCTGGTGTATCTTTCATCCTGACTGCTAAGAATTTCCAGAATTGAGTGTAGGTGGTGGGGAGGGAATTGATTCCTGGAGGAATCGAGGTAGCCCGAGGGGAGAGGAGGTGGTGACCATTCTTGACTTTCAGTATCTGGGACTGAGCTCCCGAACTTCCTTCGCCCCCCAGGATGGGCAGAGAGAGCCCACATGTGCCTCTGGGCTGCGTGCTCAGTCTCTGTCCTACTTGTCCCAGACTCTACTAGAGAACCATGCGTATCTCTTCGGTTACCCCTCAAATTCCTCACCTCTATAGCAGCAGGCAAAATGTCTACCTCACAGGACTATCTCCAAAAATAAAGTGCATACCGTCAGGCATACAGTAGGTACTCAAAGAAGTAAAGGGGAAGCTCTCGTATGTCTCCCCGAGAACAGGAGATTTCGTAAGGTGCCAATTCTGTAGTCTGGAAGATATTGAGATTTGCCATCTTTATTTCAAGTTGGTTTGCTCGAGTAATTAATTCAATGTTAAGGTTGTATTGGTGAGGCACCCAGGATTTTAGCAACTGAGTCTGCTCACCATGAAACGTCTTTAAGGGTGAAAGATAAAATAACGTCTGTTCCATGGCACCTCATATTTCTGTAAAGCGGATGAGCTCATTCCTGATTGGCAAATCGGTCAATGACACGAATATAATGAGGACGTCACATTGATTCTCCTGTGGTTTTTGTCCTCACACGTTGTTGTTCAGCACCCCTGAATAACAGCAGCCAGATAGAAAGTTGAATGCAGGAAGCCACAGAAAAGGCAGTCAGTTCCTAGAGGGCCCATTGACTTCCTGCTCAGACGGTCGGCCTCAAAAGTCTAATCATCACCTCTCCCTGACCATTTTCATGTGACCTGTCTCTAATCCCACAGTCTCACTGCCCCCAAAGAGTCCTTTCTACCCAACTGCTGTCACTTCTGTAGTTACAAGGCAAAGTCCTTTATGGGCTACTGCATTCCTTTAATATAACGAATTTAACAAGTGTTTTTAACTAGACCCATATTTTTATTATGTTTGCTCTCATTCCGTTATGTTCTGGATGCCTATTTGCTTAGTTTTCAAGTGGCCTGCCCTAACCTAATTTCCCCCACAAACACCGTAACATGCATGCAAGGTTCTGCAAAATGCAAGGTCCACTGAGGAACGAGTAGAAGCACCCACGCCAGCACGAAGCACACCAGACCAGAGCAGGGCACGGCCAAGAACAGCACACACAGCCACGAGAGGGCATTGGCTCCCGAGCCACCTTAAGCTTTCTTCAAAGCCCAGGTCTACCCATCTCTGTCTGTGTGATCTTAGGCAAGTTGTTCAACTCCCCAAAGCTTAAATTCCCCCATCTTTCTTTCTTTCTTTCTTTCTTTCTTTCTTTCTTTCTTTCTTTCTTTCTTTCTTTCTAATTACCTATATTATTACATTTTTAACCACACTCAATAAGAAATTCTGTCTACTGAGCAAGAACAGAACTTTTTTTTTTTTTTTATTTACATCCAAGTTAGTTACCATATAGTGCCACAATGTTTTCGGGAGTAGATTCCTTAGTGCCCCTTCCCCATCCTCCCCTCCCATTCCCCCCTCCCACAACCCCTCCTGTAACCCTCTGTTTGTTTCCCATATTTAAGAGTCTCTTATGTTTTGTCCCCCTCCCTGTTTTTATATTTTTGCTTCCCTTCCCTTAGGTTCATCTGAACAGAACTCAATTTTTTTTCTGAGTTTATTTTATTTTACTTTTTATTTTTTAAAATTTGCATCCAAGTTAGTTAGCATGTAGTGCAACAATGATTTCAGGAGTAGATTCCTTAGTGTTTCCCATTTAGCCCATCTCCCCTCCCACATCCCCTCCAGTAACCCTCAGTTTGTTCTCCATATTTATGACTCTTCTGTTTTGTCCCCCTCCCTGTTTTTATATTATTTTTGTTTCCCTTCCCTTATGTTGATCTGTTTTGTCTCTTAAAGTCCTCATATGAATGAAGTCATATGATTTTTCACTGACTAATTTCACTTAGCCTAATACCCTCCAGTTCCATCCATGTAGTTGCAAATGGCCAGATCTCATTCTTTTTGATTGCCGAGGAATACTCCATTGGATATATATACCACATCTTCTTTATCCGTTCATCCATCGATGGCCATTTGGGCTCTTTCCATGCTTTGGCTATTGTTGATCGTGCTGCTATAAACTGGGGGTGCATGTGTCCCTTCGAAACAGCACCCCTGTATCCCGTGGATAAATGCCTAGTAGTGCAATTTCTGGGTCGTAGGGTGGTTCTATTTTTTGGTTTTTTGAGGAACCTCCATACTGTGTTCCAGAGTGGCTGCTCCAGCTTGCATTCCCAAAATTCCTCCATCTTTAAAACTGGAACCAGTAATATCACCCCCACCATTGGAGTGTTGGAAGCCAAAACGAAAACAAAAACAAAAAAACAGCTGTAAAGCACCAAGTAAGTGGCAGCTATTAGAATACTGTACAGATAGAAGCTGTTTTTAAGCAAACAGGGTTCTAACGAAGTGATAGGGAATAAGTCACCTTCACAGCAAAAGGAGGTCAGATGCGGGTCCCAAAAGCAATGCCCCTGGTTGATTTTAGCAGAACTGTTTTCGTGCGCTTGGATCCCCTCCTAACTCTGGATGGCACCCAGCCGAGCGAGGGAGAACCCTCCAGACCAAAGTGAGAAGAACCTTGCTCTCGGGGCTTGCCTCCCTACACCTGGACAACCGGCTGAAGCCCGGTTGGTTTGTGCAAGATGATATCGAGCATACATGTATGCCTGTCTTTGTGTGTGCGCATGTGGGTGTGCGTGTGTGTGTGTGCGTGTGTGTGTGTGTGTGTGTGTGTGTGTGTGTGTGTGTGTTTGGGTGCCTTTCCTCTACATATGAAAAATAGAGCAGAGGGAAAGATAATGCTCCCACGGCTGGAAGAGATGAGATCATTTGTAAGTGGCTTGTTAAAGCACACATCATTTTCCTGATCAGTGGTAGCGAGTCTCCATCTTTAGGAGCTGATGCGATTTATCATGTTATTATATATTGAGGGGCTTTTTGAAAATGCTGTTATTTACTCAACCGACTGTGTATATAGACTATTTAAAGCAGATTTTTGACCCAGTAGACTGTACTAGCCCCATCTATCGTCTCAATGAGCATGTGGGGACTCTTAAATATGCAGATTATTGACACAATAGACTATGAGCGCTGGAAACATACTCTAGACGGGTACGTTCAAGTCATTGGGGATGATATGTTTCTAAAAAGCATTTTCAAGGCAGACCGATGCATTCAGGCAGGATCTATGGACAGAGGTACATCTGGATGGACAGGAGTCTGGCCTTGGAGGGAGACTTCCGGTTTCCGGAAATAAGGTGTTCTTATTAGCATTGCTTTATGGTATGTCCATTTGTCTATGAACATTTAAACTACCCTCTAATGAATGAATACCAAGCAGTGGCACCACACACTTGAGCTTGCTTTATTCTAACATGCAAAGAAGCCACTTTGTTAGAGTTAGAACAAATCCATTCTTTTACTCAAAGTATGTATTGTGCATCATCTGTTAGCCAGTGGTGTCTTTGGTTATGAGCAACAAATATTACCTCTGGCTAACTTCAGCCAAGACCAGCAATGTGCTAGAAGGAGCATGGAACAGAGCGCTGAAAGGGAAGAAGTCAGTGTGGCTCTGAAGGCGAAGGGGACGAAATCAAAGGAGATCTCTTCATGATGTTCTTGTTAGGATGGACCCACTCCAACCATTTTCCGTGCTTGAGTCGCAGGTTCAGAATTTGAATTCTATGGGGAAACAGTCTGACTGGCCACGCTGGGATAGTGTGCCCATATTTCAAAAAAAAAAGAGGAAAGAGAAAGTTCTTATGTTTTTGTCCTGCCTCACTGCTCTTTAAACAAAATACCAGACATTTACACACATACATATGCTATCTGGATCGTTCTTAAAGGAAAAGGGTCCAGGTGCAATGGAGGTTCATTAAATTAATCTCCCAAAGACCAAAATCTGTGTCCTGCTGGCTCCTTCCCAATGTGCCTTGAAGGGAGTAGATTTATAGAGCCTAGCTCTGACAATGTTATAACTACATCAGTCCCAAATTGATCTTATGCCTTAAAAAAATAAAAATCAATTACACTACCTAATTTAACATGAAAAGAGGAGATGATTTCAATTATTAACACACCCAAATTGCAAAAGCAAAAGCAGGGGGGAAATGGATGGGGACAGAGCACCCCACCAAAACGGCCCACAGTGAGGGGTGGAGGGTGTTCCGGCAAAAGCAGAAAACAGTCCCCTCAAGACCTGTGACTGGTACTGGGAATGTAGGAATGAATGAAATGGATAAGCCCCCACATTCGTGGGGCTCATGTTCCAATTGGAGAGAAAGATTTTCAATTCAGAGTCTCTCAGTCTCGACAGTACTGACATATGGACCAGATCATTCTTTGTTGGGTGGCGGCGGCGGCGGGGGCGGGGGCTGCTCTATGCGTTGTGGAACATTCGACAGTATCTCTGGTCTCCACCCACTAGATACCGGTAGCACACCCACTCCCCTCCATAGTTACGACAACCAAAATATCTCCAGACATTGCCAAATGTCCCTAGGGGGCCAAATCACCCGGAGCCGAGTCGTGAAAAATGTATTGGGTACCACCAGAAAGATTGGTGGGAGGCCATGTGTGTCTCTAATTCAGGGTGCACTTGCGGGCTGGGACCCTCCTTGGGTAAACAGTGTCTCTGCTGTTGTATTTAAGCAAGATTCTGAAGCACTATGTATAAGACCACGTGCAAAGTTGTAGAACACAAAATAGACAAGGAGAGAAAAGAGCATTTATGGCACCCTTATCATGTGCCAAAAACTCCCAGTGCTGGGTGTGCGCAGGCAAACACAAATAACTTCCTTGCTCTTAAAGAGGTTACTTTCTGGGGGGTGAGCTCAAGAGTCACAGTGTGATGGGTCTGCTAAGGGTTATGGGTAAAGTCCTATGGATCACAGGAAAAAAGGGAGAAGTGTATTCGGGGAGCTTGGAAACGAGCTCAGGGCAGAGATGGCATATAAATGGGCTCAGAATTCAAAATCGTCCATGTGTAACTAACAACGGATTTAGTGCTGGCCTACGAACAGGAATCCCAAATTTTGTGGTATTGGCCTTCTGGTCATCATGGATAATTAATGGACAGGATTACCTTATACTTTGTCAAACAAACAAACAAAAGGTCATAATTGTTAAGGGCCAAAGGAGATACACACCAAGGAATAAAGCAATGTAGGACATGGCAAGGTGAGTGTACCCTTCTTGGTAAAAATGTTATCTATAAAATAATACCCGCAGCCAAACTATGAAAGGTGCACAGATTAATAGCTATACCATGAAGCTCTTGGTTGCAAGCAACTCACCCCAAATACCTTAAGCGGTAAAGAGGATTATTTGCTCCTGAAATTTCAAAGTACAAAGACAGTAAGGCTTCTGGTAGAGTTTGATCAAGGTTCCCCCTCCAATTGGTTGTAACTTTCTTGGCTCTGTGCTCTCGTATATGCTAGCTTAGTCCTTAGGCTAACTTCCCTCATGGTAGTGAAATTGCTATTAGCAACTTGTAAGATTATGTATTCATGCAGAAGAACAAGAAAAGCCAAAGGGAGAGACCCTTGCTTTCTTAATCATCAAATCAAACGGAGAGTGCTGATCACCTGTTGGCCTAGCTGAGGCCTAATCCCATAGATAAGCCACTATTGCAATGTGACTAGGTGAGACAAATTTGAGCCCCAACAGACCTGGGTGCCACCAATCACACCCATACTTCATAGATTGGGGAGCCACCGCATTGCTTACTAGAATGTATCCTGGAACGCTGGTGGTCTTTTCAGCACTGTCCAAGAATTGGCCACGTTCATTTTTAAATGCCTGCAAGTTACAAACAATTGACAAGATCTGGAAACCCACCGATGTCCTCTTTGAAAGTCTAAGGTGTAACTGCTAATTTGCCTTCTATCTCCCAATAGCTATTCGAAGATGTTAGAGACTGCATATAAGATGCTTTTCCAATGATTCAACTCATGTTTAAACATCCTTCCCCAGCTCAGAAAGTTCTGGGTCTTTTTCTTGTAATTTCTCTAGGTAAAGAAAAATTACCTTTAGGGGGCACCTGGGTGGCTCCGTCGGTTAAGCGTCCGACTTCAGCTCAGGTCATGATCTCGCAGCTTGTGAATTTGAGCCCCACGTCGGGCTCTGTGCTGATGGCTCAGAGCCTGGAGCTGCTCTGGATTCTGTGTCTCCCTCTCTCTCTCTCTGCCCCTCCCCCACCTCAAAAATAAATAGTAAAACATTGCAAAACAATTTTTAAAAAATTATCTTTGACACCCCAAATCAAATGAACTAACCAATTCGCTGAACACTGCCTTTTTGTTTTTGTGAGGGGGGGAAAAAAGCACATGTGTTATTATTTTTTGGAAAATTCCACTTACATGAGAGTGGTTCAGGCGCTGACTGAGAACCAACATCAGAAGATATAAAAAGTAGAGGAAAATACATAAAACAGAAAATACCAAGGACAAGATAGTGGCTGTATTATCTGTAGCCATCTATCAGTGTTCACCATTGGAGGATATTAGATCACCGGATAGTGTTGTCTTCTCCCACGGCCCACTCCTGGGACAATGACTAATTTAGTACTATGTGGGTGGTGCTGATATAGTAACCTCAAGACTTTTCCTATTTGCCTATCTCCTTTATAGGTAGAGACCCAGAAAAGATGACAAGTCTTAAAAAGGCCATTCTTAAACCAAGCCTCACCTGAAATCAAAGGGTCAGAAAACCCTAGACAATTTTCTATTAGATTATCCAAACTGTCGATTCAAAAAGATCGAAGACCTCTGTATCTCCCAGAAACTGGGTCATTTCCAAGAAGAACTGCTTCATCCAACTGTCCAGTGGGGATTTGGCCCCAGATCTGACTGGCTGTTTTATACAAGTTGCCTCATTTAAAAGCTAACCTAGTTAATTAAGAACTGAAATAGGTCAAGATTTATTTGACAGAGTTACCGGAGTTATTTAGAGATGCTAATCCCTTTCATCATTAACTTGTTTGTTTGTTTGTTTGTTTCTTGTAGCATAAAAATACTCAATCTGATAAGGGGATTTAAATGAATCCAGAAGGAATTGATGGAAAATAATGCTAAGAACTTTATGGATATTTTTTTCTCAGCCAACGCTTGAAAGAATAAATACAGTCCTGAGAAATCCAGCCCCATAGTGTTCCTCTTCATGGCTAGGTCTTTGTTCTTATAATAATGAGAGGGGGAATATATCGAATACTTCCTATTACCATGCATTCTGACGTCTTTCCAATTATCTCAAATCTCCTAGTCATCTTTGCGGTGGGTATAATTATTATCTCCAATTTAGAGATGAAGAGATTGAGACCCACAGAGGTGGTTAGTTTGCTCAAAATGACAATAGAAGATGTGGCAGAGGTGAGATTTGAACCCAGGAAGACATTGTGCTCTTCAATTCCATGTTACATCCCCAGTGAAGGTGGTGCACTCCCTTTGCCTTCTGGTTCTCCTTCAATGACACAGTGTCCTCCTCCAGGGAGCCCTCTGTTTCACTGACAACTAGAGAGAGAGGACGAGTAACCCCCTTCCTTACCACCAAGTCCTGAAGCTACAGCTGACCTTGACTTTGCAACATTTTTAAACTATTGACATGTGGGGCTAAATAATTCTTTGTTCTTGGGGACTGTCATGTGCACTGTAGGGTGTTTAGCAGCATCCCTGGCCTCTCTACCCACTCGTTGTCAATAGAACCTCTTCTCCAGTTTTAACAACCAAAGATGTCTCCAGACATTGCCAAATGTCCCTTTGGGTGCATTTTAACTTGCTCCAGGTTGAGAACCCCTGGGTTAGAGTATGATGATGACCCCGTTGGCTCCTAGGGTCACGTGTTCTTCTACAGAAACCAGCTACCAGGAAATGATCTGATAAATCCATTCACCCTAAGGTGTGAAGGTGAGATAAGAGAATAAGTCTTCGTATTTTTACAGGGGATGAATTCTTGGCTTGCCTCATGCCAAATCAACAAGAGGCAAATTGCAGGGTTTGAGGCATGAAGTAGAGTGTAAAAGCCTTCAGAGTTGAGGAGGAAAGAGTCTTTTCAGTGCCCCTGAATCTACACCCCCATCTGTTCCTGGCCTCCTCTGCCTCCCAGGAGGACCAGCCCACCCCATGTGGAACCTCAACCATCCAAAGGGATATCCTCTTAAAAAGTCTTCTTGGTGTTCTCTATGGTTTGAAAGGGTGTTGGGATCATACAATGAAATCTAAGTTTGTCAGCTAGAGAAGACTGTGCTTTACTGATGCAATCACTCACTCATTCATTTCTCAACCCAGTCATTCATTTATTTCTTCCTATATTCAACAAGTTGGGCCCTGGATAGCAATGGAATACAGAGGTGAAGGTGGACTCAGCCTGCCCTGGGAGGGGCGTAAGGTCCCTTTGTGAAGCCAAACAACCAAGTGAATAGGGGAATAAAATGGCTGAAAATTGGGATAAGAACTTCACAAGAAAAATGAGGGGGCTGAGATAGAATATAACTGGCAATTGGGGATTTGGGGGGAGTGCGTGGCAGTTACCATGATCAGAGATGACCCCTCTGAAGACAGGCCTTTGAGCTGACACTAGAAGACTGAGAAAGAATCAGACATAAGAAAAGGGGGAGACCTTCCGTGAAGGAGAAGCAGAATTTCAAAGGCCTTAAGGGAGAAAAGAATTTGGTGAGTTAGGGAATAGGTGGGAGAATTTTGTCTTTTGACATCACCGAGGGGACACTGATGGGAGGGGTGTGAAATGGAAAGAGGAAAGGTCATCTCAGAGCTGCAGGCTGCATTAGGGAGCATGAACCTACGGGCCAAGGAAGGGTATTGAGAGGGTTTCACAGAGGACCCTGGGTCTCCATTTAGCAGGTCCCCATCCCTGCTGCACAAGTTGATGGACTGTAGGAGAGCAAGAGTGGCCACCAATTGAAGAGGCCACCGCATCTACCAGGGAAGAAACGATGGCAGCCTGGCCCAAGGCAGTGGCCTGGTGGTGGATGACAGCAAGAAGAGTTGAGATTTATTCTGGAAATAAAATTAATATCTCTGACTGACAAATTAGATACAGAGAGTGAGGGAAAAAGAAGAATCCAGCAGACTATAGAGCTCGACAGATCCAAATTCAAGTCCCAATTCAGCTCTGTGACTCTGGAGATGTAATTAACATTCTCTACAACTCAATGTCGTCACCTGTTAAGATGGAATTTGAAAGACGAATAGTGTTATTGTGGGGAGCAAATAACGTAACACATATAAAAAATTAGTCCACTGGCTTTTATGTGTACGTTTGTTCTCAATAGATGTTAGCTATCAGTACTTTTTTTCACAGAGAGTAGACTGCCTCAAAGCTGGGAGTTCTCCATTATTGAGGATGTTCAAGCATATGTTGAGGGGTTACTTGACTGAAGTGTTAATAAAGTGGCAAAAGTGTATCATGAAAGCTTGAACTAAAAGCTTTCTGTAATCCCTAGATTTGATCCAATTGTATCATGGTAGAAACCCAGCTCTGCTCCTAGGGGGAAGATGGCAAGGAATAGTGGTGCTTATAGCCACACTGGCCATAACAATCATGTTGGCGGGGAATCCAACATGAAAAGTTGGAAGGTCCAATGTTTGAGCCATTAGTCATAGAACTGAATAACACCAGGACAAGGAAACCCTTCCCTGGCTAATGTTGAATTGGCCATAAGATACAAGAGGTCTTTCTACCTCAGATTTCTGTGATTCTAGAGAAAGTAAAGACTCTTCACCAGGAAAGCAGAGGCCTGATCGCTTTCTGAGAGTACAAATTTAGATTCTCTGAGGTCCTTCCTTCCTCCCTTTCTTCCTTCCTCCCTTTCTTTCTTTCTTTCTTTCTTTCTTTCTTTCTTTCTTTCTTCTTTCTCTTTCTTAATGGCAAGTAGTCACAGCTATGAACTTAGCAAAAGAAGCAGGTTAAAATTTCTCCATTCTTGGCTAATGCAGTTAGACGTCTTCGAGAAAACGCAATGAGAAGTGGTCATTATCCATTATCTGCATGAAATATTTCAGAGAAAGCAGCAGCATTTGCCAAAAAAAAGAAAGAAAAAAAAAAAGAAAAGAAAAGATGTTTGACTTCAGGCCAGGCAAGAAGGGAACAAGATCACCTTCTCACTCCGTGGGATGGTCGTGCTAATGATGTTATTTCGAGTAAAATGGGAATATATGTCTAAAACAATACAGATGGTGCTTCAGCTTCATATACTTTCTGAAGGTCGTTCTAGACAATGATTCACTGTCCTTTTTCTTGAGGGGGGGAGAAAAAAAGCACTCCAAACTTTCCGGTCTTGGAAAGAACTGTGTATGTGTGAGTGTGTTTCTATGTCCCTGTGTGAGGAAAATGTATAGAAAATCAGGATGCGCATTTTTCCGAAAATGATTGCTACCACTTGAAAAGCCAAAGCCTGAAAATCTTAATTTGATAGGAAAGCCTCAGTCCTATTGTGTAGTTTCTTTGTCCCTGTTTCATTTCACTTTGTTTTATCCCCTCCTCCTGATTTATGGCTCTCTTGGTGTGAAACTAATATAAGGATAATGACTTCTAAACTGGAACTACCAGAAAGCTGATGAACTAACCCCCTTTCTAACCCTCCTCCATGAATATTTTCTCCTTCTGCTTTTTAAAATTGTCACCAGGATGTTTCCCAATAATACTATACACTGAACTGATATTCTAGGTAGCTAAATACAGAGCATTTTTCTAGACCTTCTGCTTTGAGCATTAGTCATTTCTCTTCAGTGCAAAGCCCAAGGCATCCAACAAAGACCTTTCCCCTTGGATGGTGGGTTGCTTTATTTCTTGAGGACTGCAGACATGATCATTATGGGTAATGACCTAATAACTCGCTATTCAATGTTTGCACATCACTTCTGCGGAAGTTCCCAGCACACATACCACAGGCTCCTTGTAGGAATGATTTAATGTTAAGTAACAAACCCCAAGCTGGAGGAAGCTCTTTTCTTATGCATGACACATGCAAAGCTGGTTCATATCTCATGCAAATATCATCTAAAAGCTGTTGGCTCAGAATAGGATCTAGGAATAAAAAGGTGCCAAAACCAACTGATGTCAGCCGTCTGTGGGTTCAGGTGGGAGGTCAGGATGTGAGGTATTTATGAAATGCCTAGAACAGGCCCAGGAAGTTGGGAGGTTGTCCTCTCGCCTTGGTGTTTTCCATACTTTATCATGTTTGACGCTCCTATCTTTCCTATGAAGTAGACGCTGTAATGATTCCCATTTGTAGATGAGGACACTGATCCCCTGAACATTTCAGCAGCTTTCCCAAGATCACATTAAGAGTAAGTGGCAGGTTTGAACTGAGACCTGCCTGGTCCCACGGCCAGTGGACCATCCTATCTCTTCCTTAACTGGTCAGTCCTTCAATCAGTGACTTGTATTTTTCTCTCGCTCAGTGCTTCCCAGCGTCAACTGGGAGCAATGGTCTAAGCGTCAGGCATTTCATCTTTTGGTCCTTGGAGAGGAAAGGGGCTGGGCCTCTCAAAGACATATATTCTCTTTTCACAAAGCCTGTACCCACACGCCAGGAGGAACACAGGCAGAGAGAGGCAGATTGCTACATACCTTGCTACCAGCTAATAGTTTTGCAGTTCACCACAAGACTTCTCCACCATCGTCGAACATAGGAATCCCCCGGGAATCTTGTGAAGCGATTCCTCTTCCCTAGGCCTGGGCTGGGGTTGAGAGTCCACATTTCTAACAAATTCCCAGCTGCGATTGCTGCCGCTCCAAAGACAAATCTTTGAGTAGCGAGGGTTCACGAGTCACTTTCTCTTCCATTTCCTTCTGTGTCCCAGGGAGGTAGGCAGGCTTGGGATTGTCACACCTACTCACCAATAAGGAATCAGGGTCAAAGAACTGGTAGGTAAAAGCACCAGCAGAGCATGCCAGATCTTCAAACTCTTTGCCTCCCCTGGCTTCCTGGCCTCAGAGGTTGCAAATGGATGGGTCCCAGACATATTTGGTTTCATCTACCCCGTGTGGCCAACCGAAATACCTGGCAACCCTAAGCCCCCCCATGGCCAGTCCTTTCATAGCTGCTGGATTCTTTACTGTGGTATAAGCTTTCCACCGCCCACGGCTCCTCCGGATCTCTCTATCTGGCTGAGTGAGCACACTACTTACCTTTGCAATGGAGGATTGTTTTTCTTCCCTCTGGCCTACTTTGCCCACTTGAATTACCTTCCCACCTCCAGTAATGCATGGCCTTCCCGTGACGTCTTTCTCCCCAACCGCGGTGTCTAACCTCTCTCCATAACTCCTCTGTCTACTCTCCTTGGCCTTTGGAGAACCACCGTGATGGATGTTCCAGGGCAGTTTGACTGGGCTACCTTGCATGCAGTAGGTGCAGAATAAATATTTCTTGATTAAACAAATAAACAGACGAAGCACCAAGGGATGACGGCGCATCCCCTTCCACTGGTGCAAATCCGCTCAGTCCTTTTTCTGCTGACGGCGAAGATGTGGAGAAAGACGCAGAGCATGATTAGAAAGCAGCTTCATGGTCCAAAGTGCAAGGAGGAAGACTCAAGAAAGTGCCCACAACAAGAGCGTGTTAACTAAATGGACGGTTTCTGGTTCCACACGGACCCCACCTGATGTGCACCGCATCGCACAAGTAAAATGTTCCCATTGACTGAATGGTGTGCAGGAGGTGTTTATAAAAGAGATGCCGTTGTTCTTGATGACCTTCCAAAACCTCTCGGTCCATCTCTAGAGAGCACTTATGGGCTCAGGAGAAGTCCCCCTGCCACTGCCCCCAGCCCACCTCTAAACAGGGATTTCTGGGGCGCCTGGGTAGCTCCGTCAGTTGAGCGTCTGACTTCAGCTCAGGTCATGATCTCACAGTCCATGAGCTCAAGCCCTACCTCAGGCACTGTGCTGACAGCTCAAAGGCTGGACCCTACTTGAAAATTCTGTGCCTCCCTCTCTCTCAGCCCCTCTCCTGCTCAGACTCTGTCTCTCTTTCTCTGTGTCTCTCAAAAATAAATAAACATTAAAGAAAAACAATTTAATAAAAGTAAAATAAACAGGGATTTCTATTTGTTTGGTTCTGACATTCAGACAGAGGGAATGAGCCCTTCTCTCTTGACGTGTGCCTACAATCACGTTAATGAGTCATGCGTAGTGTGGTGGGGATAAAAATCCGTATGTCATGAATTTCACTTTGCCTGTTGACAACTTTCCTGTTTAGAAAGGTGCATGAGCTTAGATGAGGAGCCCAGGCTGCAGGGAGACCGAGCCTTGGCTCGTGGTACCCAGATTCTCAGAAAGTTTGACGTCTGTGCTCCGGAACAGCGTCAGGGATCCACGGCCCCCCAGCCCAACATCCTGAAACACAAAGCTTCGGATCTCCTCTGCACAGCCCTCCAACCGGCCTTCGCTCAGGGCCTGGCCACCATCGGGAGGCGTGCAGTCTCCTTGAACGAGGTCCTCTAATCTCTTTACTCAGCCTGCCAACGAGAGTGCCAATTAGTGCCAATAATAATATACATATTAACAGATTTCTAGACCACAGTCACCAAAACACTAGAGACTCGTGACAGGGAGACCTTCCTCTGTGTCATCATTTAGCGTACCTACTGGGTACACGGCGAGCAATTCTTGTGATCCCTTCATTTATGTCCGCCCTGCACACTGTGGAATCTTTGTGTGATTTTAAACTGTCATTTAGTGGGGTAGATTGGCGAAAACGATCCTGTCACCACTGGGTATGTTTTTAAATGAGGTCTTGGTTGAATTCTGGTTTAGTTTTTGAAAATCAGCCTTCTTGAATTTTATGTTCTTCTCGGGTTATAACTGTCCCACCTCTACTGCCACTTTAAAAACTGCCAGTGTTTTTACAGTAAACACCCTTTTGTGGATTTTCAAGTCAACTACAAAAATGTTTGCCTGGCAAAAAAAATTTTGCTATCTAACATCATGCAACCCATGAATTATTTTGCACAATTTCATGTAAATCATTCTGAACAGACATTTTTTGAAACAATTCAGGTGGCAATTTAAA
Organism: Acinonyx jubatus; assembly: GCF_027475565.1. Taxonomy (NCBI): domain Eukaryota; kingdom Metazoa; phylum Chordata; class Mammalia; order Carnivora; family Felidae; genus Acinonyx; species Acinonyx jubatus. The sequence goes on along the minus strand of NC_069388.1, from coordinate 9,072,639 downwards.
AAAATATCTCTTTTGTTTTTTAACCTTTGCTATAAGAGGAAATTTCTAAAATTTAAGAGTTTATTTCTGAATTTTACTGACATACATAATAGGGTAAAAAGTTCGTAGCATATAAAATATATTTCTCCAGGGACATTTCTCCCTTGTTTTTTTTTTAAGGTTTATTTATTTATTTTGAGAGAGAGAGAGAGGAGGGGCAGAGAGAGAGGGAGAGAGAGAGTCCCAAGCAGATTCTGCACTGTCAGCGCAGAGTCGGATGCAGGGCTTGATCTCACAAACCGCGAGATCATTACCTGAACTCAAGTCAAGAGTCAGATGCTTAACCGACAGAGCCACCGAGGCACTCCCATTTCTCCTTAGTAAAATCAAGAATTCAGGGAAAGACCACCCTCCTATTTGTGGAACCTGTATCCTGGAACAGCTGATAGACTATCTTCATGGAAAAATTAGTCCGTACTTTCTAAGTTCCCATGTGTGAGTCTCTTTTGAATAGAAGTCTGCTCACATTATGGATGAATTTTCTGACACTTTGCAGTCTTGATGCTTATTTTCAGTCTTCCTACTTAAAAGTTTAAATTCACAGCTCGGGGATTTCTGGCAACAAGAACATTGGTGGCTGTGTTGGTCTGAAAAGATGACCCCATTGAGAGGAGCGGGTCAGGGTGGTCATAGTTCACATCTGATCTATACTGGAGGTTAGGGGAGGGAGCTTTACCCATCATAGCTTCCAATTGCACCGTCAAGATGTGGAGACAGAGTTTGCAACCGGAATAATCCCTTTAAGTTGTATGATCTACGCATTCGTGTGCTCAGATAAATTTTTGGACACTGTTCCATGCCAGGCTTCAATCTGAGCGTTGGGGAAAGCAAGGTCTCCATGGGGACAAGCATTTCATCTTTATATTTAGACGGAGGGGACAATCAGCCAGTAGGAAAACAAGATGATCTCAGAGTGTGGTAGGTACTACAGGGATCTCAAGAAGTAGGTGGGTGTGGCCTGGGGTTACACAGAAAAGGGGAGACAGGGCGGGACAGCCTTCTGGAGAAGGAGTCCCGGAAACTGAGACCTGAAGGACGAAAAGGGACCACCATGTGAAGGTCTGGAGGAAGAACCCTCTGGAGCAGAGAGGTCTACAACTGCAAGGAGCCAAGTCACAGAAAGGACTGGCAAAGTCAGGAAGGAACAAGTAGGCTGTTATGCCTCGGGCATGGAGAGCAGGGTGAGGGTATGGAGTAATAACACAGGGTGGTGGACCCCAACTCCGGCAAGCCCTATAGACCACGCTAAGGACTTGGATTTCATCTTGAGTGCCGCACAAAGACACTGCAGGAGTTAAAACACAGCGATGTCACCACCCAAAACCTTATTCTTTCGACAAAGAAAATTCTAGCTGTTCCCTACAAAATGGCCTGGAGGAAGCAGAAGCAGAAGCAGGAAGCCCACTTACCCTAGTGAACAGTGGGGGTGGCACAGTCAGTGTGGTGGCCCTGGAGTAGAAGAGAAATGGTTTCTCAAGTCAGTCACTTAGACATAGCACTGACAGGGTTTGCTTAGGAAGTAGCTGTCCTGGGGATGGGGAAAGCTTCATGTGGCCAGAGGGCGTCAGTGGCAAGGGATGAGATTAAAAATTGAGGTTGGAACAGGGGGGTGTTTGCCACCACAGAATTTGATCTTCAACCTGAAATCGGCAAGGAGGTTCCACAGAGAACGGTTCTTTTTATTGTGCCTTGGCATAATGGTGATCCAGTTTCTTTTGTTAAATGAGGATTCCTAAGAATAAACTTGCCACTCATCCACTTTACCAAGATTTACACATGATGCGATCTTATTAAACAAATCATCGATAGAGAGAGAGACAGCTACTCATTACACACCCAGATCACCCATATTCTGGCTGTCTTTTCTCTCTCTCATCAGCCGCTGGTGGCAAACAAAATCACTTAAGTCAAGTGAACGGTTTTAAATGTGTAATATCAAAACGTGTTTTTAGAAACTCCTTGGAACCCTCATCCATCGTTAAAATACATTCACTTCGACGGACGCTTTGGCCCTTTTTTTTTATGAAGCCTTTCAATGTGTTACCTTATCGGGTGCGTGAGATTTAGTCTGTCCTGCAGGAGAAAACAGACAAAAAGGGTCTCTCAGCATGAGTTACTCTTCTGTAAAGGTTATAGTAAACATGTCAATGCCTAATTAAGCAGAAAATTTTATCTGTATTGTGGGGGAGGCATTTGCTGTCTCTGACATTTCTTCTGGGGAATCCATTTAGAAGGACAAAGTAGACTGTGAAGCTGGGCTGGTCCGGAAAGCACAGCTTCCAGATGTCAGCAGGGAAAAAAAGCCAAAAACACTTATTTTCTCCTGTGTGAGAATGACTATATCGGCCGGGCCGATAATGGGGCGGGGGTTGGTGCATGCATGTGCACACCTGTGTGCACACACACGTGTGTATATTTCATCAACACACACACACACACACACACACACACACAGTGACATGAATTGCTTCCAACCAAATGCCAGGCCCTGTGCTACACACTGAAAATGGTGAGCCGAGTAAAACCTGGCCTGGCCACACTCTTAATCAGTTGTGGTGGCAGAAACCTCTTTTTTCCTCCTAGATTTTTTTTTCCACTGGTCTGTGGGTGTAGGCGTGTGTGTGCGTGTGTGTGTCTGTGTGTGTGTGTGTGTGTGTTGCTACGGTCGTATAGCTCATAGATATGTAACTGTATGTCTCCGTTGGCCTGGAACAGCTCTGGCTAATGAGTGTCGTCCCAGATTTTGAGCAATAAAGCCCTTTTAATTCTCAAAAGTGACCCTGTTTGATTGATAAAATTTGCCTGTTGCTTTGGAGTATTTTGTTTGGCTCTGTAGCAACTCATTTATTCATTTTATAACAGGCTTTCTCCTTGAGCTTAATGATATGACTCACATACTGATTTGCAAACATACAAATTAGTCCAGGAAAAAGAAAATGCAGTGGGGATGGGGGGGGGGCGGGGGTGGTCTAATTTAGTCATTTAGTTCTTTTAAGCTAGGTTTTCTTGCAAGGAATGACCACTTACTAATGGCTGCTCAACTAGACTGAGTACCTTCTGTTTTCATCAAACCAATTTATGGAACCGGAGACCAGCAACACTAGTTTAATGAAAACCCCACTGGTCAGCTTGCTAGGAAAGCAGAAACAGAACAACAGTGACAATAATGGTCAAATCTAGAATGAACACAACCGCCAAGCTCATGGCTAAACCCAGTTTTTACATTGCGTCTTGTTTTGTGGTGCCATGTCCTTTAAATCGTGGGTTCTTGTCTCCAGCATTTCTCCCCTCCCAAGTGATTACCTACTTAGTGACATTTCCATAAAATGCCACTGCTTAACCTTTAACCTTTGGGTCTCCGCGAAGTTTTCTTATCCTTTAGGTTGGTCATAGAGAGTGGAGCGTAGTGGTTAGACCCACGGACTCTCTCATCAAACAGGCATGTTGTGACGCCGCCATACTAACTGGGTGGCCTTGGGCAAATTTCTTAACCTTAGAGCCTCAGTTTTCCCCATCCGTGAAGTGAAAATAATAATAGTTCTTCCATCGTGTGGGCAATCAGACAAAATGGAAGAAGGCATTTGCGGTGGTTAGCAGGGCTCCTAGGAGGTAGCGATTGCTCAATAAACATTTATCTTTAGCAGCCGCAGCAGGAGACTTTGGAGTTTCTGACTGGAGCTGCCTTATGCCCAACAAACCCCTTTGTCTTCTATTCTAACTCGCTCTGCCTGCCTGTGAGACAGACCTCCATGCATGATCACTCTTTTCCCAGCTTTCTTGCTGGTGAATGGGAACATGGCACCACCCTAGGGTTTCTCCCAGGCACCCACCTGCACTCAGACGGGAGAGAAGAGCACACCAGGAAAACATTGCATTGAGATCACACAAGCCTTGCAAACCTAAGACTGAATCTCCCTTGCTTTGGTCCCTCTTTAGTTGCATTTTATCCACGAGGCTCTGTCTGAAAAGGCCAGGTGAAAGAAATGAACACATGGGCATAAATAGTCACTTTCCCCATCTCTGTTGATGGATATTTGCCCATTAATTCCCTCTGCACCCGCTCTCTTGTGCCGCTCTCTCATGCCTTCATTTTCCCTATGCAATTACTGGCCCTAAATCCTCTCAGAGAAGGGAAGGCATGCATCCCCAATAGCATTTTGCATCTACAAATCAAACGTATAATTGGCATCTCATGACGGACACCCACAAATCACAAAGCATTTGAAATTACAGGCACAAGATCGAGAGGGCATTTTCAGCCTTGTCTGAAAAGGTCTTCATAAACCTGTTTGAGAATAATAAGATAGCCCCCAAATCTCCCATTCCAACACCATTTGCTATTATTTTAAAATCATTATGTTTGCCGAGCTTACGTAATTTTTTAGCTATCGACGGAAGATTTTATTCGATACTCCGTAATCTCTCTTCCTGCCGTGTGACTCTCTACAAATAAAACTGTTATAACAAAAAGACACCGGCTATCAAAAATATAATGGCAGTGCATCTCAATTACCTACAAGCACTCAAATATGATTTATTAAGATAATTGTATGCCAACATATCCAAGGCTCTCGGTAAACCTTACCACGGAGATGCCAAGGGTCAAATCTAGTTTTCTCGTGAGCCAACGTCCTTCTCTGTAAAGATCTGTTTTTGTAGGGTTGAATTCCAGCCCAGCTTTCCTGAAAGTCGTACCTATGAATTTAGCCACGGTCTGACTATCAGAGCGCTAGGTATTCCCTAAACGTGAATGTTATTAACTTGGGACTCTAGGCATTTAAAAAGATCTGTGACTCCTGTCAGTTAAAAAAAGGCCTTAGATAGCACACGGGACACCATTTGGCTTTTCCCTGTGTCCGTGGTTTGCAGTTACTAAAAGCGTAGATTCGCTCGCTATTCGATTCGGTATTGGAAGCACTCGCTCCAAGCGGGGAGACTGGGACGGAATATGGGACCTGCCACTATTATTTCATATCCTCCTCTACTTCTCTTGCAGGCTACGCCCAGGAGGAGCAGCTGAAGGAAGGAGAGGAAATAAAAGAAGAGGAGGAAGAGGAGGACAGTGGTTCGGTAGCTCCGCTTCAGGGCAGCAATGACCCGGGGACAGATGAGGAGCTAGAAACGGGCCCCGAGCAGAAAGGCTGCTTCAGCTACCAGAACTCTCCGGGAAGCCACCTGTCCAATCAGGACGTGGAGAACGAGTCTCTGCTGAGCGATGCCAGCGATCAGGTGTCGGACGTCAAGAGCGTCTGCGGTCGAGACGCCGCGGACAAGAAAGCCAGCGCGCACCCCAAGCCTCCCAACGAAAGCCACAACTGCATGGATAAAATGACCGCCGTCTACGCCAACATCCTGTCCGACTCCTACTGGTCGGGCCTGGGCCTCGGCTTCAAGCTGTCCGGCGGCGAGAGGCGGCCCTGCGACCCGCGCAACGGCAGCAGCAAGACCGACTTCGACTGGCATCAGGACGCGCTGTCCAAAAGCCTGCAGCAGAACTTGCCTTCCCGATCCGTGGGGAAGCCCAGCCTGTTCAGCTCAGTGCAGCTGTACCGGCAGAGCGGCAAGATGTGCGGGTCGGCATTCACCGGGGCCAGCCGGTTCCGGTGCCGGCAGTGCAGCGCCGCCTACGACACCCTGGTGGAGCTGACCGTGCACATGAATGAGACGGGCCACTACCAAGACGACAACCGCAAAAAGGACAAGCTGAGACCCACAGGCTACTCCAAGCCCCGGAAACGGGCTTTCCAGGATATGGACAAGGAGGATGCTCAGAAGGTTCTGAAATGCATGTTCTGTGGCGACTCCTTCGACTCCCTCCAAGATTTGAGCGTCCACATGATAAAAACAAAACATTACCAAAAAGTGCCTTTGAAGGAGCCAGTGCCCACCATTTCGTCGAAAACGGTCACCCCGGCCAAGAAGCGCGTCTTCGACGTCAACCGACCTTGCTCCCCCGACTCGACCACGGGCTCGTTTGCGGAGTCGTTCTCCTCTCAGAAGACGGCCGGCCTGCAGCTGTCGTCCAACAACCGCTACGGCTACCAGAACGGCGCCAGCTACACCTGGCAGTTTGAGGCCTGCAAGTCCCAGATCCTCAAGTGCATGGAGTGCGGCAGCTCCCACGACACCCTGCAGCAGCTCACTGCCCACATGATGGTCACGGGGCACTTTCTCAAGGTCACCAGCTCTGCCTCCAAGAAAGGGAAGCAGCTGGTGTTGGACCCGCTGGCCGTGGAGAAAATGCAGGCTTTGTCAGACGCCCCAAACAGCGATTCGCTGGCTCCCAGGCCGTCAGGTGACTCTGCCTCTGACCGTGCGGCCTCTACAACCGAGCCGAAGAGAGAGAGCAAAAAGGAAAAACCGGAGGAGATCAGCAAGGACGAGAAAGTCCTGAAGAGCGAGGAGTACGAAGACGCTCTCCAGAAGCCGTTAGACCCTACAATGAAGTATCAGTATCTAAGGGAGGAGGATTTGGAAGACGGCTCCAAGGGCGGAGGGGACATTTTGAAGTCGTTGGAAAACACCGTCACCACGGCCATCAACAAAGCCCAGAACGGGGCTCCCAGCTGGAGCGCGTACCCCAGCATCCACGCGGCCTATCAGCTGTCGGAGGGCTCCAAGCCTGCCCTGCCCTTGGGATCCCAGGTCCTGCAGATTCGCCCTAACCTCACCAACAAGCTGAGGCCAATTGCCCCAAAGTGGAAAGTAATGCCACTGGTCTCTGTGCCCACCAACCTGGCCCCATACACTCAAGTGAAGAAGGAGCCAGACGACAAAGACGAGGTCGCGAAGGAGTGTGGGAAAGAAAGTCCCCAGGAAGAGGCCTCACCTTTCAGCCACTGCGACGGGGATGCTTTCTCCAAGAGCGAAACCCCTTCCGAGTCCAAGAAGGCTGAGCCTTGTCTCCTGAAGGAGGAGGCCAGGCTGGTGGAGGAGGGCGGCGAGCCCGAGAAACGCCCGCCCCTCGAGCCAGCGCACTCCCTCAGCAACGGGTGCGCCCTGCCCACACGTGCCCCAGCCCTGCCATGCATCAACCCACTCAGCGCCCTGCAGTCCGTCCTGAACAATCACCTGGGCAAGGCCACGGAACCCCTGCGCTCCCCTTCCTGCTCCAGCCCAAGCTCAAGCACAATGTCGATGTTCCACAAGTCGAGTCTCGGCGTCATGGACAAGCCGGGCTTGAGTCCTGCCCCCACGCGGCCAGCCAGCGTGTCCAGGCGCTACCTGTTCGAGAGCAACGATCAGCCCATCGACCTGACCAAGTCCAAGAGCAAGAAAGCCGAGTCCTCGCAAGCACAATCCTGTACGTCCCCACCTCAGAAGCACGCCCTGTCTGACATCGCCGACATGGTCAAGGTCCTCCCCAAGGCCACCACCCCAAAGCCCGCCGCTTCCTCGCGGGGCACCCCCATGAAGCTGGAAATGGATGTCAGGCGTTTTGAGGACGTCTCCAGCGAGGTCTCGACCCTGCATAAGAGGAAGGGCCGGCAGTCCAACTGGAACCCTCAGCACCTCCTGATCCTACAAGCGCAGTTTGCCTCGAGTCTGTTCCAGACGTCCGAGGGCAAGTACCTGCTGTCCGACCTGGGCCCTCAAGAGCGAATGCAAATCTCAAAGTTCACGGGGCTCTCGATGACCACGATCAGCCACTGGCTGGCAAACGTCAAGTACCAACTTCGGAAAACGGGCGGGACGAAGTTCCTGAAAAACATGGACAAAGGACACCCCGTCTTTTATTGCAGTGACTGTGCCTCCCAGTTTAGAACCCCTTCCACCTACATCAGCCACCTGGAGTCGCACCTGGGTTTCCAAATGAAGGACATGACCCGCATGGCGGTAGAACAGCAAGGCAAGGCGGAGCAAGAGATCTCGCGGGTGTCGTCGGCTCAGAGGTCTCCGGAAACCGTAGCTGGCGAAGAGGACACAGACTCTAAGTTCAAGTGTAAGTTGTGCTGTCGGACATTTGCGAGCAAACACGCAGTAAAACTCCACCTGAGCAAAACGCACGCCAAGTCACCCGAACACCACTCTCAGTTTGTCACAGACGTGGACGAGGAATAGCTCTTCAGGTATGGGTTTGCTCCCAGGTGACGGGACAGTAGCCTTGTGAGGAGCTTGTTGGGAGGTGGGTCTGCTTAGAGGCAGCCCACGTCTCCCGGTACCAAGAGGACAGGAGCCTGCTGGAGTAGGACTTACTTGCATGAGACACTAGAACGCGATAAGTCCTAGCCGCTCTCCCAATGTCTCCAGATTAGAGTCGGTGAACAGACGGACACGAGTTCAGAGAGTTGGCGCGCGCAGATTTTACCGCCTCACGAGGCGTGATCCCCTTAGGGACCCCAAGGCCCTCCAGCCGAGGCTACACCTCACTTTAATTAATACGTACAGACCCCACCCCCCACCACCACCTCGGTCCCGTCTCACCCCCTCGCCTTCCCATAGCGATGCTGATGACGTAGGGAGTGAGTGAAGGCTGAGCAACCGAATGGGCGTTCCAGAGCTCCTGGGGGCAGCCGCTGTGCAGAGATTTCCTAATCAGCTCGTGGACTTTGCAATTATTGCTTGCAATCGATGCTTTTGGCAGCTTCCTTTCAGCGATCGCTGCTGATACCTGCCCCGCCCGTCCCTCTGTCTATCGCCTCTGTTAGGGTTGCTAGGAAAGGGCATCTGGCCTGTAGTCAGACGGCAGAAAAATATTCACTGCAGAACACTGGGGTGAAGAGAGAGGAAGCTTACTTTCTTCTCTCATCTTTCGGTTTTCTTTAGGATAGACTAATATGAGCGTCAACCCTTAACAAAGATAGATGCGCTGCATGCCCTCGAGAGTTTATTTTACCTAAACAAACAAAGGACTTTCCGAACGCCCATTGCCAATGCACATGGGGTCCCGCGGCATCCAGATAATTTGCATCATGTATCATAGAAGTTCTGTGCCTTGTATAGTCACTGGTGCCCAGACTATCTATGTCACCTCCAAGAAAGAGGACAGAGGCCAAGGTCAAATGCCTTGGCAGTCTTGCCACACCGGCCGTATCAACTGTTTTCAAGGCTGGGTCTTCACCCAATGCATTCATCTCTCTTTTTTGTATTTTGTCTGCTTCCTTTTCTCTCCCCTTCAGCATGACCCCCCCCCCCCGCCACATGCGAAGGACCTCCACACATATTCAAGTTGTCCCCCCACCTCGGGCCGTGCCCCAGACGGGGACCCGACCTGACTTACAGCCTCAGCACTTACCAGTCCAGTCAATGTCCCGCTAGGTGACAGCTTAGTTCCTTCAGTTCATTCACAGTAAGATACGAACAGCCGATAATACTGTATCCACCCTCGCCACCCCCCCCCCCCCCATCGTCAGAGCCTTTGTTTTTACATAGGAGACTTTCAGATCGAGCCACAAAGGTATGAGCACTGGCAGACTTCCCAAGCGGAAGGAGGGATATTTATGTGGGTGCGGCTTTGGGCTCCCCTCACGTCAGGTGGGGAGACTTGCCGAGCGTGAGGATGGCCAGGATGAAAGAAAGGGTGGAAATCTGGGCCTGTCCCCTCAGTGAGAAGATCTAAGAGCTTCTGATAAAGGGGAACCCATCCTGTAGGTCCAATGGCTACGTGGGCGCAAATGAAGACTATTGTTTTGTTTGCATGTTTTTATCACGATAATTAAAATGTGCAACCAGCAGATTCATCTCTTGCTTTCCAAGCATGATTTGTTCAGCTCACACTATTGAAAGAAAAGCCAAAATTCAGCTATTGGATCTCTAAGTGAGCTCGGGGCTTGGCGACATTCTATTTATTTGCTATATAACATTTTAAATCTTATGTAACTTGCTATTATACTTTTCTGGTCCTTGAAAAAGAAAAAAAAAAAGGTGGATATATACAGAATACCCAGAGAGAAGAGAGATGTTTCCAATCCCATAGTGGCAGGGTCCAAACCATGGTCACGAGGACCAATAGGTAATGTTTATTTGTGCTACAATAAAGACCAATTGTCCACCTGTTAGGTTTGTAATCATTCTTTGGAAAAAAAATTAATATCGTTGCCAAAACATCGCGGTATGTAAATAGAGAGATGGGAGAAGAAGAAAGCCTTAGTCAAAATCGGAATCGTGCATGTCTGTTCTGAGGAAGCAAAAGTAAACTGATCATTTGGAAAAACCTACACGAAAGGCCCTTAACAAATAAGGTAAATACAAAGACAGGATAGCTCTTTTCTCATCCCTCCGCAGGCTTTGGACTTTTGAAGCACCGTATTACAGAGTAAATCACTGTATGAAACCAAAGCTCCGTTCTTATATAAACACCGTGATGCTGTGCTTTTGAGCTAGGATGACAGAAAACCAAGTTTGAGTATTTAAGACTCATTCAAAGCAGTAGGAATGTACGTGTGTGGTGTGTTTGGGTCAATACTAAAGATAAGGCAATCTGCCGGAGTAGCTCCCGACTTGGCGCAGAGATGGCTTTGTGATGCTCTGGTCACCTCGGGAGGCATGTCCTCTCTTAGAACAACACTCAGTACGTTGCCCAATGCTTAGAATTATGCATAGATGTTTTTAAACGATCACAAAACGAGATGGCTGTTACCCGGCGCTCTGATTTTAGCTGGTACGCGTGGTACCATAAGTTGTACCAAACGACACGATGTTTGAGAAAAGCGTGGTCACGAGTTTACGGAAGAATTGGGAGTTTGCCGTGTCTGTGTTCTCCGCAAGATGCAACTTCTGCCCCGAATTTTCTTTCCTTTTCAGATAGGTCTTGAACCCTGCACAGTGCTCGGCCAAATAGGAAAGGCGACTTTTCGTTAAAAATTAATTAGACAACATTACATTGTGCAGCCCTGTTTTAGGACAGGAGTGTTCTAGAACAATTTCAGTCGGTATTTGTACACACCTTTAAAAGCCGCACGCTCTCGAGGAACAGAAATTAAACAAAGAGCAAATCAACGAGGCTAAAATGCATAAAGACTTGAAATTACAGTCATTTCTGTGTAACGCAGCATGCAAGGTTAGCAGCACACCTCGTCCCGGAATGGGGGGCAAGAATGAATTCGAGTCCAAGAAGCAGCCACCTTTGCTGCGGGCGATTTGAGAAAGACACACTTTCAGGGTGAACAGCATGTAAACTTGCCAAATAAAATACAAGATGTCCAGTTACATGTGAATTTCAGATAAATGACAAGTTTGTAGAATAAGCATTCCCAAGTATTGCATGGGCCATATTTTTACTAAAACAAACAAACAAACAAAATTACTGATTGTTTATCTGAGATTCCAATTTAACTGGGCATTCTGTATTTTTATTTGCTAAATCTGGCAACCCTCACAAATGGATTATATGGCATTCTGGAAAGAGCAAAGGGGCTGGATTCATTAATGTCTGTAAGAGACATGCCCTTTCCTTCATCCATTAGAGGAATATTCCTCCCTTCCTTCCTCTTTACCTCCCTCCCTTCCTTCCTCCTTCCCTTCTCCTTCCCTCCTTCCTACGCCCCTCCTTCTTTCCCCCTCCCTCCCTTCCTCCTTACCTCCCCCCCCTTTCTACTTCCCTTTCTCCTTACCTCCCTCCTTCCTCCCTCCCTCCCTTCCTCTTTCCTTCCCCCCCACCCGCTTTCTCCTTCCCTTTCTCCTCACCTCCCTTCTTTCCTCCCTCCCTTTCCCTTCCCTCCTTCCTCCCCCTTCCCTCCTTTCTCCTTCCCTTTCTCCTTTCCTCCCTCCCTTCGTCCCTGTTTCCCCTCCCTGAGTCTCTTTCATCTTACAACAAACACTGCTTGTGCTTTTACTATGCACCAGCCACTCTTCAGCAATGGACGCCTAATGGGGAGCCAGTAGACCCTCCGATTATAGTAGCCAAATGTGCCGGCCCTGTGGCAAGTGCTTTACAAACATCATTTCACTTTATTCTCACAAACAGCCCTGTAAGTTAAGGCTGGATTCCACCGTGTCACGGGGGAGGAAGAGGAGGCAGAGAGATTCGGGGTGAATTCCCACAATCTCGGAACCTCACTCATTCGTGATCACCTACCCAGAAGGCTATCGCTCCAGGCCACACACCACCCTGATCCCGGGCAATAAACCAGTGACCGGGACGAGACTCTGCCTTGGAGGCTCACGGCAGACACACAGATGGGCAGCTCTGGGGTAAACGGTCAGTGGAGCACACGGGAGGGGCGTCTGCCCCATCCCGGGGGGGGGGGGGGGGGGGAGGGAGCCCAGGAGGGGAATGAATGGTGGTTTCCGAGGCTGCCCAGGATGCATCCACCATCTCTAAGATCTGGCCCACTTCTGGGTCTATAAAATGTGGACACAGTCCTCCCGTCCTAGAAAACTCTGAGAATTAACTAGGCCTGTGCAATTCTTTCCCAGAAAGCCTGGCAACCGGTAGGTTCACAGGAAAAGTTAGTCCTCCACCGTCCCTGCCGGTTTCCACCACGTTCCTCAGCCGCACCTGCAGCATGTGGGACGCGTGGGCTCTTCCCAGGTGGCCCCGTGGAAGCCTCCACTTGCTACTTGATCATAATGATAGCAAATGACAGCAAAACTCCCACTTCCTGGCCTCTTCCGCGAGCCAGGCATGGTTATTCATATCATCCTAATTTGCAAGGAGCTCTAAGCGTTTCGGGATTTGTCCAAGAGCGCACAGTAAGGGCAGAGGCGGACTCAGCCCGGGACTGCTCGACACTCATTACCTTCTACCGCCTCTCGGCTTCTCCACCGAGAGAGTTTCAGATATTGAAACTGGGGGGGGGGGAGGGGGGGGGTGCTGGAACTGGCCCGCAGGGCGAAGCAAATCTCGCTCTCTTGATTATGATTTCCTTGTCCTGTCAGGCAGTTGTACACTTGCCATATAGCGTCTAACCAAGGAATGACCCAAATTCCAGTAAAAATTCACATGTACAGTTTGGTTTTTTTGTTTTGGTTTTTTGGTTTTTTGGGGGTTTTTTTTTGGTTTTTTTTTGATCACTATCCTGACTCTCACTTGAGGGAAGCAAACTGAGAATTCAGGAACAGGGTCGGCTACAAGACTCGCGCATTTCCAACGCAGCAAGAAACAAATGTGTAGCCTGTTGGAATGCGTTCATTTCATGCAAGCGATCTGGCTCGACTCCCTCGCACATGGCTGGCGCCCCTCTCTGTTGCACTTTCCTCCTCATTGGGACCTTCGAAATCTCAATCCTGACGTGTATAATTTGGTGCTTTAATATAGAGTAACATTATTTTTCATTTACTCCAATCTGCCAACAGTATCATCGTTTCATTTAACCAGATGCAATTCTTTTTTCTTTCGCTAAATTGAAAATCCATGAGCGACAGGGAGTGCAATGTTTTAATTAGCTCATATTTTTTATATGGATTTATGTCTTTAAAATACATTTGTGTAATTCTTCAGCTAAATTAAAAACGTCTTTCCGCGAAAGTGAGGAGGGGAAAATAAAGAGCTGAATTGTGTCATTAGCTTAGGTAGATACAGATGGGGAGAAGGACTTCGTGGGGGGCCACACGCGCGATCACCAGATCTTCTTCCTGGGCCGATGCTGAACTTGCCCCTGCATGTAACAAAGTCTTTGTCTATAAAGATTTCTCGAAAATGGCTAGAAGAGGGATTTTTTTTTTAAAGGCCCCTCGTAAGTAAACAAGCAGCTACCTTCAGTGAACTAATTCGAAACCGAACCAGCCGCCAAACAAAACAGGCGGAAAAAAAGAAAAAAGTCATAATGATAAACAGTTTCCCCTGCATTTCTCTCTTTGTCTTTTTTTTTTTTTTAACTATCAAGTTTAAAGCTTTCCACGGTGCTTTTTTTCTACTTTATAGAAGACAAGTGACATTCTGTGGTAAATGGGAAGAAGCACCATGCAGAACTGAAATCTCTCTAATGCACTGACACTAACTTGCCCTCTATTGTTGGCAACGAGCAGGCACTCATGATTGTTCATCAAACAGCTCCTAATGCAGTTAAAGCATTCAGCTATAATTTCTCCTTGCATTTATAATTACTGTCATAGACTGCACACCTCGGTGAGCAGATTAAAGCTATAAACTATTTAGCCACGGCTCTAAGACGAGGAACTTGATTTGTCTGGCAGGAGTTATTTGTTAGGGATCCTGACACTTCACATAAAAATGACTCAACTTGATGAAGAACAATGCAGTTTTAGCAATGCAGGGATTTTAAATCAGTCTCGACGCCACGCCCTGCAAGACTCGCAGGGCAGTTTGTGGGATGATATGTAGGCCACGGAGATCATGTTAAGGAGACCACAAGAGGAGGTGGTGGGGGGCTGCTTTCTTTCCCCGACTCTCCCCTCGGAGAGAACAGTTTGTTGCAAATCAGGGCATGTCATGTTCTCCCATGAAATCCAGGGTGAATGTCACATGAGGCTCGCCTGGCGGGGAAACGGGATGCCAGGAGCTGAAGGCGCCCATCACCTCTGGGGACTTTAGAGAACTTTGTGCTGCTCTTGAGAGCGTGCACCCCGCCCCGGAGCCCAGGCAGCCGGGGCTATGTGGAAAGTGGTGGTGGTGGTTTTCTCCTGGAATGGTCTTTATTTCTTTGGGTTTTTTATTCTTTTTTTATCTTTACTTATTTTACTTGTAGGAGATACAGCATATATTTGGGGCACAGAGGGCGTTCCATTTGGGGTCATCTAGTGATGCTGGGAAAATTCAAAACCAAAATCCGTGTTCAAGTTGACGAGAAAGACTGGCAGAGACTGGGTGGCAGTAAATACGATTCCTTCCTTCTGCAGTTCGTGTGGAGGATTAGCTAAAACAGTGCCTGGGCAGAGCTCAGCGCTGGGTCTGGCCCGCAACGCGAGCCCTTGATGAATTTCATTCTCCTCTTTATTTCCCGCCTTGATCACCTACCTCAAAAAAAAAAAAAAATCCCCTTCTGTTTGCTTAAGGCTTAAATCAAGATGTGGGATGGATTGTGCCACTTTATTTGAAGAAAGAAGGAGAGCCTATGTGTACAGATTTAATTAAATCAGCTCCGGGCGGTGGCGGGGGTGGGGGGCTGGGGGTGGGCAGTGGGGGGGGAGGCAGTGGAATGGAAGCGTCCGGTGGTGTTCGGGGGGGCCCCGAGAAAGCACGGAGCATCGCAGTACCGTGCATCTCTTCCCCTCTGACTTCTGCTTTGCCTCTGTGCCCCCAGCTACCTTGAAAAAGTCCACTTGCTCGAGTTAAAAATCACCAGTGGCTGGGCCATGCTTCGCAAGGTCTGCGCTGGAGTTTCAATGCAGATAATGATGGGGACGAGGTTGATTAAAGGTGGTAAGAAGAAAGTGCTTCAAACAGTGCTTGGCTGTGTCCGCTACCACTATTGTCCTTGTCGCGATCGATACTGACAGAGGATTGACATTTATGGCACATTTAAGGTGTCCCGCTCTTGTACTGGGTCGTCCCCACGTATTGTCTCCATCAATCTGAACCCAAAACTCTACAAACAACTCTGACGGACACCCAGCTCACAGGTGAAGAAACCAGCCTCAGAGAGGTGACGTGATCCCCAAGATCACAGCGAGCGCCGGCTGCAGGGCTGGAAACCAAGTGTGGGCGAATGAATGACTTCCCTCCCTCGAGCCACGATTCTGGCCGAAACGTCTCTCAGCCCCTTTCTGGCATCCCCTGCGTTAAATTCCATCGGGCGCTGCACCAAAGTAGGAAAAGTGTGAGATGGGAACCCCAGCCCCGAGTTATTGGCAAGTTACTTTGCCCTTTGAGGCGCAGGGGGAAGACAAAAAAAAAAAGATAGTATCCCAAAAGCCCAAACCTTTGACTGAGACAACTTCCTGCCACTGGGGCCCTCCAACGTATTGGCAGTTTCACCATGCATGGGTTTATCTGGTATTTTTTCATCTATGGAGGGAAAAAAAAAAAAAATGATGTTTCAGGTTATGTTATTTTCAATGCTACATTACTCGATTTCACAGTCAAATAATTCTATTTTGGTTCACTAGAGGTTTTTGTCATGTTTAATTGTTTATGACTCCTTCCTCCCCCATATTTGCTGCATCCCCCTGTGCTACCTTCTGGTGCATTCTCTGGTGTGCGGTAACCATGGAGATGGGTCCCTATTGGGTAGCATTTGCTCTGGCTTAGAAGTCAAAGGACCAATCAGGACCTCATTATCCCAGAAATGTAAGAGAATGAGAAGTGGGAGGATGCCGGAGTGGAGGGGAGGCCTGTCACAAAGTCTCGGGACGCAGGGACGTCCTGATGCCTGGAAATCTCAGGAGGGAGGCGATAGGGCAGCTAAACTCAGGCAGACGTCCACGGACTCTGGAGCCACTGAAGCCTGGGTCCCAGGACCACATCTCCACTTTCTAGATGAGGGACCTAGGGCAGGTCACGTCACCTCTCTGACCCTCAGAAAGCTCTTCTGTCAAGTGGCTGCATGACGGCTGTCTTCACGTAGTCGTAAGAGAAATTGACAGCAAACCTGCGGAGTCTCTTCCTGGGACAATACCAGGCACCTAGAAATCCTCAAAGAGAGCTACTCTCATCATCGTTAAAATGTAGCCGCCCTAGAATCAAGAGTGGGCTCATG
The DNA here is from genome assembly GCF_027475565.1 of Acinonyx jubatus. Lineage (NCBI taxonomy): Eukaryota > Metazoa > Chordata > Mammalia > Carnivora > Felidae > Acinonyx > Acinonyx jubatus. Next base: position 9,056,062 of record NC_069388.1, on the reverse strand, counting down.
TGTCTCAAGATTTTAATAACCGCGACAATTGCAATGATAACGTGCTGGAAGCAAGTCGCATTGTGCGGCTCGGGAACGTCCATCTGGGGAAGACAAATATGAAAACGTGCCTCGTGCAGTAAACATGTGTTGGGGGCTGCGGTCCGTGCAAGGACTACGGTGATAAGCGACACAGAGGCCGGCTCTGCCCTCAGAACACGGACAGTCCATTGCAGAGGAAGGACGTCACATCACCAAGACTTACGCTGAGCTCAGTGCTATTCCAGGGGAAGTACTCATCCCGTGGGAGACAAGAGGGTTCAAGGGCATCTGACCAAATGAGCAGAGATCTAGGCTGCCTGGAATGAGAAAAGGAGCCAGCCGGTGGAGAAGGGGGAGGCCCCCGTGGTTAAAAGGAATGACAAGAGGGAAGCCTTGTAAGTGAAGTCGAGTGGGAGGTCCGTTCCAGAAAACGCACACGGTTCAGCATGGTTAGAGCCGTGTTTTGGGGAGAAGATGGCAGAGAGGGGATGCTGATGGGGCCGAGAAGCCGGTTGATACACATGTGATGGCTCCTGCTCAGGTATATAAACTTATCATTTGAACCTCCGAGATAGATGTTCAGAACAGGTTTGCTTTATTGAAGTATGTGAACGTCATTTTCATGAAGTTGACTTTGTAGGGCTTTGAAGTGGTGAAGCCCCGGACTCTCCCTGAAGCCTTTGGTTTATGAGGTAGAGGTGGCATCCGCCTCTAAGGTCCAGGAGGCTGGGGGCTGCACCTGATTAGCTCGTCCATGCAGACTCTATAAATATTGGAAGGAAGGGAGGGAGAAAGGGACAGTATCTAGGAGGTGATCATAACCTTCTTTGACATCCGCCATGTGTGAAATGACAATAATGCGTGTGTCACTCGTCAGTGAGGCAGATGGAATAGATAAAGCGCGTGAAACCCTGAGCACAGAGCGCAGCATGAGAGAAGCCCCAAGTGGAGGAAGGCGTCTTCAGGCTCTGTGCAGCCCAGAAAAGTACGAGAAGGTGAGAAACATTCCCACCCAACCCACTGTCGAATGATTTGCCCAGAGGAGTAACATTGTCACGAGGGCTAAGAAATGCCTTTTTTCAAGGTACGCATGCCCATGGGAACAGAGTCAATAGACGCCTGCAGGTGAATGAGTCGAACCATCCCGCATTCTCTGTGGCAGGACGATCAGAGACCTTCGTTCAATTGTCCTTTAATTCATGCTCTTGGAGAAGTTGCTATGTGCCGGGCTCTGTCCCGAGTGCTGGGCTACACCCCGAGAAGAAAAGAAACCCAGATCCTACATTCTAATCAGAGAATACACATTGATAATAATACTAACGGCTCGTATCCTCGGAGCCCCGGGAAAGCGGGTCTGCCAAGGAAATACAACGTAGTGTGAGAGCCTATGACGGGGCCACCTACTTTAAACAGAGGGGGATCAGGGGCGGAAAAGGAGGATGTTGAGAAGGAGCCGGTCACATGACAAATTGCGGGCAGAACATCCCAGGCAGGAAAACAGAAGGGTTGGCGCATCTGATTCAGAGAAAGGCCAGTGCGGAGGGCTGGAGCTGGAGGGGTAGGGGAGTGTTTGGAGTGGGGTGAGGGCGTGAGGCAAGCCAGGGCTTTGTCGAACATCCTCACAACTTTCTATTTTGTTCCTCCTAAGTGCCATGAGAAGTCACTGAGAGAGTTTAAGTAGGCAAGGGCATGATCTAGTTCATCCTTCAAGGACCTGAGTGGCTACTGAGTGTGGAATGGGTGAGGCCGGTCAAGGGCAGAAGCAGGAAGCCAGTGACAGGTGAAGGGAAAGACGATGGTGATCTGGAGGAAGTGGGGGGCAGCGAGCATGGAGAAGAAGTGGCTTCTGGGGATTCCAGGCCACTTGCAACCACGCTTGTCTGGAAAGGAGAAAGGATGTCACACAGAGACCTGTAGAGCATTAAGACAAATGTGGCTCTGTACTGTGGGGCCCTCGGTGGGCATCTAGCTACAACCGCTCTTCCTGAATCGCCCCTGGACCGCCCCCAACTCCTGAGGGAGCCATTACAGCCTGTTTCCTGAGGAGAATCCATTTCTTGACAAAAGTACGCCGCGATCTCTATGCTTCTCCAGAAATTATGAAGCACAAAACAAGAGGTCCCTGCTGTGCCTGCCTTCCTATTTTTCAATCCTAATTTAATTCTTCTCTCCATTCTGTAATTCAGCCCCCCCCCCTCTCTGAGCATCAACCCTAGGTGGTCCCAACTCCAACGGAAGATTTACTGGCGAGATGAGATGGAGAAACACATTGTTTTTTCAAGATGATTTAATGACCTTTTTGGCATCTCCATGACGGCTAAAATCTTCTGTAATTATTCCGTTTGGCAGCCGAGAGTTCTGTTGATCAGAGGAAGGCTGATGCAGATGTCAAATGTCAATAAATTTGCAATCCATAATTGCAACCACTTGATGCGGAGCAGACTGGGAAAAGGCTTGGTCACAAAGCCACGAAAGGTTGGACCAATACAGGCACCAAAGTAGCTTGAGCATCACACATGCAAAATCCTTCCCCTATCTTTCCCTCTTGCACCAGCTCACCTTCTCCGTCCCTGCCTTTCTTGTCTGCCCTGCCCCCCTCCCACCACAGCCCGCATCTGTCACTGTCGCTATCCCCTTCCCTGGAGATCGGTGTGCTGCACATTCAACTGTCCAAAGTCTTCTGGGCCCATCTCCACCCAGAGCCAGCGACGCTGTAAACACAGCGGCAGGTTCTTCCAGAGAATCGCCATAAGTTCTTTTTGATTGTGCTGTTCAGCTCTGTTTGGCCCTTGCTGGAGATCAAGCATTGATTTTTTTTCTGCTTTGCTTGCTCTCCGACAGCATGGTTTATATCGGGAAGGTCTGTGTCAGGAATTAGAGGATGTTTGTAACAACGGGGAAAAATACCCTTATATAAATATACCACTTGTGGGCATGCACTTTGACAAGTGCGGGTGAACTGGAAGATGCTAGAAAAGCTCTGAAGTCATGGAAACATGTAACGGAGGCATTTGTTTTAATGACTCATCTCATTCCTTGAGCTCACCTTATCAAGTTGTAACCTCTGAATCTCTAAGTTCCTAGTTCAAAAATGCAGAGTCTCCTCTGTCCTCGTGTTAATTTTTAAATTATATATCATCGTAGAGAGGCCCTTGTGGTGCACATGATGAGCCATTTTCGCATCTGAAATGGGGAATTATAACTGAGCATTAGCGATTGCTTATAAATCACCGCGAGCAAAGTGGCATCTGTAACCGCACGGTATGAGCTGGGGAGACATGCAATGCAGGAGAAAGGGGACTTGGAAAGGACAAGGTGATTTTCAAGAGAGGAGGCTGCAGGCTGCGGATCACAAATGCCTCGGTGCCAGTCCCCAGGACCCCGGGGGACCCGACCCTTTCCTTGGAGGCTTGCAACCATTTTTTATTTTTAAGTGGAAAATGTCTTGGCGGTTGAGAAGTGGTGCTAAGGCTCCCTAAGAATCAGCAAAAAGGCAGTAGGACATGTGAATCTGGGGAAGACGTGCGCGAAGTAACGTGTCCACCCTCGCCGGAGAGCACGGGAGGGGTTTTGTGGGTCAGGCTGCCTGGGTTCGAATCCAAGTTCCACTGTTCCCTAGCGGCAAGGGCAGATGCCTAACCTCCCTAGGATGCAGGTTCTTTATCTCTAAAATGGGGATAACTGTCCTCCCTCGGGGCTCAATAGACAGGATTGCAGGAGACAATCTAGGTAATGCTTCAAGCCAACGGTTCTCAAACCTGAGAACCATCTGGAGGCCTTGCTAAAATCCAGGTGGCTCAACACATTCCCCAGAGTGTCGGATCCCTTGGATCTTGGGTGGGACCCGATCATTTGCATTTCCAACAAATTCCCAGATGATAGCAGGATGCTGATCCAGGGACCACATTTTGAGACCCACTGCGTTAAGCCCAGTACCTGGCGTGTTGTGAGTGCTCTAAAAAAATGTTTGCTTCTATTAGCTTTAAGTCAGTCTTTGCGCCTGTCTGACACGGTCCTGTGTGAGCAAGAACATGAACTCTACGGAAGGTCCTGGCTTGGTATACAAAATCAAGTGAGACCGAAAGGGTGAGACCATCCAGATTGTCGCTTAGAGGAGGCAACAGAGAGCAGAAGCTGGCAACCAGAGGAGAGAACCAAAATCCAGGGAAGCAGAAGGCAGCCCAGAAGTATATAGGAGTCTGCCGAGATCACTTATTAAACGGATAGACAGACAATATCACTTCAGTTGTCTCTGCTGTGTCAGGAGGAGTTTCCCATCTCAAGAGCCTTGATTGGCAGTCAGGGGACTAGGCCCTCCTCTTGGCTTCGCTTAATATCTTCCTTAACTCTGAAAAGATGGGCCGTAAAATTATTTTGGAAACAGTCATTAAAACTGTTCAGCATGCTAACTCTAAATTGCATTTATCAGAATCTGTTATTTATAATCGACTGCAGACCAAGTCAAACTTAATTTAGTAAACCAGGGAATTTGCCAGTGCATCCAAGGATAGAGTTGGTTTCATGCGCGAATGAATCTTGGGTTCAAAGGAGGGATGTCATTGGAACTTGGTCTTCCCTCATCGCTCAGCTCAGATTTCCTCTGTTTTGTCTTCATTTTCAGACAAACAGCAAGATTGCCTGGACCAGCACCAGGGTTCTAGTCCACCCCAGCCTAGGGGTGTCAGTAGAAAGAGTGCTGTTTACCAGGAATGCCATCTATGGAGACTGAGTTCAGTTGGCCTGTGAGGTCACAATACGTGTGAAGCAATGCCTAAGACTGGGAAAAATGGGATGTTGTCTCTTCAGCGTGGGTCAGGTGCACACTCCTGGAAGCATTGGGTGGGGTCGGCATGTTACAGCTTGGGCTGAGATTGGGATGCCCAGGGGGGATGTGGGGGCGCAGATGACTCTGAATCCAGCTCATCTTAGTCAAGCTTGACCTAGGCCATCCCTTCGCTGTCCTGACACCTACTAATTTTTCTTATTCTGAATGACAGTGAGTGGTCCCATTATCCCCCTGCTATCCCCAGGCTTAGGATCGATGGACCTTCCTCTTTCTCTCCTCTTTCCCACCACTGTCCATTTCATCACTCATATTTTTATCGGACCTCCATACTGCTACACCTGTTCGACCTCGGTTTCTATGGCCGTTCAGTTCACTGAAGCACGCCCTATCTCTTGGCAGGACTCAACTCACCACCAGGCGCCAGTTTACTCGGTCCATGACTGCCAGATTAAAAGTCCCAATTCGGACCTCACAGTGTAGTGACAAGGGCTTCCGTTTCATGAGTGTTTCTTCTGCCCAAGGGACCTCAAATACAGTCTTTCTGATCCTTATATTAACCATTCTCATCATTTAAATCTCAACTTCAACATCATCTTCTTCAAGGACTCTTCTCTGAAGATCTAAGTCAGGAGTCATCAAAAGCTTTCCATAAAGGGCCAGATAGGAAATATTTTCTGGGTCACAGCCACACAGTCCCTGTCACAACCACTCAACCTGCCCTTGCAGCGTAAAGGCAGTAATAGGAGATGTGTAAATGAAGAGGTGTGGCTATATTCCAATAAAACTTTATTGATGGACACTGACGCTTGAATTTCATATAGTTTTCATGCATCATTAAAAAGAAAAGTCATTCTTCTTTTGACTCTTTCAACCATTTAAAAATGTAAACACCATTCTTAGTTTATGGGCCCTGCAGAAACAGGTGGTGGGCTGGATTTGGCCCACAGGCCATAGTTTGCCAAGCCCTGATCGAAAGCCATCCAACGCTCTCAAATGCCTCTTTCCCATCACTTGATTTCCCTTATTAAATTTGCAACTATCTGATAGTATGTTATTGTGTATTTTCTTACGTCTCAGCACCATACTAGGCCCCAAGTATATAGCAGTGAACAAATGGACCATTTCCCTCCCTTTGGGGGATCTTATAGAAAGAGAAAGACAAGAAACAAGAAAATAACTTAGTAAGCAAGATCATTTCAGGTCCCATGAAGGAAATAAATAAAGTACTTAAGGGCCTGAATGGCAGGAGTGTTCATTTACTTTGGGTGCTCTTTGAGGGGTGACATCTGAGATATGAAAGATTGAGGGATCCAGTCCTGCAATGAATGAAAAGAGGATGTGAGACAGGGACAGCAAGTGCAAAGGCCCTGAGGCGAGTAAGGGCCGGGAGTATTGAGGGAAACTGAAAGAAGGCCAGTGTTGCTGGAACTCTGTGAGCTCAGAGAGAAATAGGTTTGAATACTTAGCCCAACTCAAATGTGCAGGCCATAGTGATGAGTTTAGATTACTCGAGGTTCATTAAGGGGATCTAAATAGGGGAAGGGCATGATGCAGTTGGCATTTCTAAAGATGATTCTGGCTTCCACGTGCAGAATGAACCACCTGAATGTGCACGTGAGGGGGCCTTCCTTTTCTTAACAGGAAGCTCCCTGAACATCTCACACGTGGAGCCTACACATATGAAGCCCCCAAGAAAAGCGCCGTGAAATTAATGCATTAATTAAAACCATTAACGCGGCATAGCTTTCTCTTGACCCCTTGACATCAAGGCTCTTTAGAGCCAGGTTCCTGAAGCAGGTCGATCTATATCATAAAATTCAAAAATTATAGCTTATAACAGAAAGTGACCTCCCATTACATAATGTGGCAAAACAAGCAAATTAATACCAGAGGCAATAAATGTCTAGGCACTAATGTGGCTTGGGTATGAAATATGTTCCCATTGCTTTGGGAGTACAGACTCAAAATGAGGATCAGATTACCCAGCGCCCATCGTGATGTAGCACCTGACTTCTAGCCCCAGCTGGGTTTTACCTTCTTCCTCACCAGTCAACAGATAGTTTTGAGTCTCTACCATGTACAGGCACGAGGATCCAGAAATGAGCAAGGCGGAGAGAGAGGGTCTCAACTCCTCCCGGAGCTTATGGGCTGGCTGGTGACGATGGAGGGAACCGCGGCCAATAAACCAAGGCAGGAACTCAATAGCAGAAGGCTACTTTAGAGGAGTGGGCAGGGAAGGTCTTTCTGAAGAAGTGACATTGTTGCCCAGGCCTAAAAAGTGAGGAGCAATCGATCAGCCACCGAGTCAAGGAAGGAGGACACCAGGCAGAAGGAACAGCATGTGCAGAGTTCCTGAGGTGGGAAAGAGCTGCATGTGTTCAGAGCACTATCTTGCACGGCAGTCAGCAGATCTGTTTTCTCACAAGACCAGAGAGCAAACACTTGAGGCTTTGCGGGACGAGTAGGTGTGACTGAGTACCGATAAAGTTGTCTTTCCAAAACCAGGCGGAGGGCCGGATTTGGCCCACAGGCTGCAGTTTGTCAGCCCCGGGTCTAAGAGGATGGCATCTTGGGGGCAGCTTCCAGAAGCAGACCCTGGTATGAAGGTGCCTGGACCAGTCATTTCCTAGGAATGTGCCCCCGGAGGAGACTGATAAGAGAAGGGGAGAAAGCCAGGCATGCGTGTGATTTCAGGGAAAGTCCCAGCCTCACTCTGATCCCACAGGGAGCTAGATGGTCTTCATTATGCTCCCGGATTCGACCCCTCTGGAGACAAGGGCTGGGCTCGGGTGCTCTGACCTCAGTCCGTCATTGGTGAGGGGTCATCCCAGGCAGGGAATCAGCTTGAAGGCACTTAAGACACGCTGCGCACGCAAAGCACATGTGCCTGTCGGAAGGGAAAACACGCAGAAGGCAGGAGTGAGGCATCACTACAGTGCTGTCCTCAGACGGGCTTCCCTGTGTCCAGGTTCTCGCCCCATCTGAGAGTGGGGATGAGTCCCCGCAGAAGCTCCTCGTGGCAGCTGGCAGATGACACAAATCACACGCCCCGACACAGGAACGCCACCTTCATACACGAGCAGCAGCGCACACGGCAGCCGGCTAACCATTCTGCATTTCTTCCTCCTGGCCTCCCGCCTGAAAGGAGCAGCTAGACAGCACGTGGGGCTCGGTCCAAACTCTGGCACCTGTAAGTGGTGGCCCCCTCAGCGGGTTGCCGACCTTTCGGAGGTTCAGCTGACAGATGTGAATTGAATACTGTCTATCTTGGAGCCCCCGTTCTGCCCTCGAGACTTGGCCCACAGTCAAACCTCAGTTTCTTCTTCCATAAAACGGGGCTAATAGCCCACGTACAGCCCGATGGGACGGTTAAATGAGAAAGAGATAAGGAAGCCCCTAGCACTCTGCACACAGTAGGCGCTCATTTAATGCCAGTTACCACTCCCTCCTTGATTTGCACGAAAAGGCTATTCTCTGTGTCTCTGATGACTTTCTTTTTTTTTTTAAATGTGAAATTTATTGTCAAATTGGTTTCCAGACGACACCCAGCGCTCATCCCAACAGGTGCCCTCTTCACTATCTGGTGACTTTCAACAGCCCAGTCTCCATATACTTGCTTTGGTTACCACCCCCCCAACCCCCTCCGATCTCAGCTACAGACTCCTGGAGGCTTTTTGCCTTGTTCCCTGGACAAATCTTTCCCAGGACTGACCTCAGCCTTTCCGAATATCAATGCTGATCTCTCTCACTATCCAATCAACAAACATTTACTGAGCGCTTATTATGTGCCAGGCGCCACTGAAGCCCCAAAGATACAGTCTTTAGTAACAATGAGCTAACGTTGGGTGAGTAGGTTCCCACGTATTCTCTCCTTTCAGCCTCCCCAAATCCCCAGAAGCAGCTTCCATTCTGAATCCCCATTTTGTAGGGCCAAAAACCGAATGTCACAAAGGTGATCATACAGTTAGGAGGCAGCAGAGCCAAAACTTGAATGTACTTTTGACCGACTCCACGAGCCAGAACACGGGCACTGTCCTGATCCCCCAAAGGAAATAAAGGCTGACTTACTGAACACATACGATGTCCACGGCCCTCTAGACCTTCTTATCTGATCATCATCATATCTTTCCTGCCAGCATGCCAGATGTGTCCCTGGAATCACCCCATTTTGCCAATGAGGTACTCAAAACCCACAGAAGTTGTGATTTAACCATCACACAGCCTTAGTAGGGCTTAGGTTGAAACCCGAGTTTTGGGGCACTCGTGTGGCTCAGTTAAGCATCCAACTCTTGATTTCAGCTCAGGTCATGATCTCACGGTTCATGGGTTCAAGCCCCACATTGGGCTCAGAACCGACAATGTGGAGCCTGCTTGGAATTCCCTCTCTCCTTCTCTCTCTCTGTCTCTCTGCCCCTATCCCACTCACGCTCTCTCTCTCTCTGTCTCTCAAAATAAATAAATAAACTAACAAAAAAAAAAAAAAAGCAGAAGAAGAAGAAGAAGAAGAAACCCCAGCTTTGTTTGATTCTAAGGCCTGGGGAGTAGACTTCTATGTTTTTTAAATTACCCCCCCCCAAAAAAATGCAGAAATAAAATAATAAGAATGAACATATATGGTGAGCTGGCTATGTGCCAAATGCTGGGGCTGAACACTTCTCTTCTTTGGCTTCTTTAAGCTTTAGCCCCTGTGGAGTAGGTGATACCCTTATGCCCATCTTGCAGATGAAATAATGGAAAGGGAGCAAGGTGACGTCCTTCATCCGGGCCACCCAAGCCTTACGTGACGGGCGCACAATGCGATGGTAGATGAGCATGCCTCCCCCAGATAGCTACGAGCAGCCCCGCTCCCACTTCAAGGAGGCTTCCCTGAGCAGCTGCCCGTGGCCCGGGCTCATGAAGAATGAAGAATGCAGCTCATACTCCCCTGCTGCATAGGAAGCGAAGGGCATGAGTGTGGCGTCGTGATCCGCGTGGAGCGAGCAGAGGCGATGGGGGGCAAGGCCAACATGCACGCGGCCGCCGCCCGGGCTCGGTGTTAAGCTCCCGACCCGGGCGCCCAGGGCAGGGGCTCTCTCCTTCTCCCACTCCCTCATCCACAAGATCTCCGCCACTTGCGACAACGTGAGATGTGTAGCTTGGGCGTGTTGAGAGCCGAGCGCGCCTGTTCGTCGTCGTTTCTTGGGCGTTGGACCACCGCCTCCATCTCAGTCACGTCTGCCCATCTTTTTCAATCTAATGAACTGCAACCATCAGTGCAACTTAAGTTGGGCTGTCTGTTCGTGCATAGTTAATATTAAAAATGTACTAACAGTGTGGCTGAGAAATCAAATTATGCACATAAATATGCTGGCATAGCAGAGGCGGCGGCAGGAGCTGAAGTTAGCAACACTGATGCCAGTTCACATTTGCAAATCTCCCGTCAATCTGTCATTAAACATGTTATCAAATGATGATAAGTGTATGCTTCTTGCTTGCATTGGTGAGCCGATTCCCGATGTTGATGCGCATTAATGGGATAATACGCATTAACATAGTTGTGCTTGGATGAACACAAAACATTTTTTATCTGTCTCAGTTTGTTTCCCCCTGTGGCCCCCAAGTAAGTGTTTTGTGTTATCAAATTGCCAAAAAACTGGGAAAACATATTACTTTTAATTAGCGAACCTTGTTGGTGGAGGGGTTTTTTTTCTCCCTAGCCCCCACCCCTCCATAATTCCTGTGTACTGGCAATAAAAGAGAGACCGAGAGAGAGAGAGAGAGAGAGGACCTCCGCTGTCTTCTTTCAGTAAAACGATTAATGTCAGAAACTCAGAAGCTGGCAATTATGCTCTGTCTTAATGCACTGGCCTTTCATCTGGGGCCCTCGCTCTTGACAGGTCTGATCGCTTCAGTTCAGTGATATGAAAGGCAGCAGAGGAAATGATCGTAGACATCCCGGGTCCGTCACGAGGGCCAGCACTGAAATGCGGTCCTGGCTGTATAGCCTGACGCCTCTCAGTGGAGTCACAGGCGAGGGAGACAGGTGGCGGCCCCACGCATTGCCCAGACTTATGGATGTCACAGTGCTCAGTGGGGAAGGTATAACTACAACCGTTTTCCCAAACTTGGGAGCTGAGAAAATGTGCAAGCCCCCACAAAGTGAGAAACGCTCTATTAAGAAGCCAAGCGATGTCCTTTTCCCTGATGACCAGGCACCCGCTCGATCACAAAGATAAACGCCAACGTAGACATGGATTTTGTGTTGCAATATTCATCACAAGTCGGTTATCCCGGTGACCCAAGATAGAACTGGATTAATTGTTTTATCCGAATGAAAGTAACACTTAGGAATTCTTGAATGAATGCTCAGGGCCTCGTGGTCCAAACGCTGGGCCAGTTCAATATCTGAGAAAAGGTGCTGATGCCCAACTTGCTTCGTGAAATGGTGTCCTGACACATCAGGGCTCTGTTCTTTCACAAGAGCTCTGCCCGCACACCTTTGAGAGTTGATTAATCCATTCATTCCACATGGATGTATTGGACACCTACTGTGTGCAGACAACACTGTGGGCTCAGGGAGACCCATAAACATGATCTCTGTCCTCATGAAGCACACGCTATTGGGGAAGAATATATATATATTTTAAAGTCCCTACGCAACGGTTAATTGGTCTCCATTAATAAAAAGTGTAAGTGGGGGAAGAGGGGGTGTGATTAGTGTACCGTTGACTTCCCAAGCTCCACGGAAAGCATTCTCTGCCATTAATAATGCCAGAAGGTTATTGTGTTTGGCCTTCCAGGATCCTTGTTTACATGTGTTTTAAAATTAACATTGACTTCTTGCCATTTGGTTTGTTCCTAAGTGGGGTGAGCAGCGTATTAATGATTAGAATTATTGTTGCTGTTATGAATGTGCTAATTAAAAGGAAATTCTGTCACGCGGCTTTGTGAGGCAAGCGCGAACCTTTGCAGTTGGAGACGTTAGGACTGGGAACATGGAGAAGAAAGTGTGAAATCGTAAAGAAAAGATGGAGTTCGGGGTAGGGGAAAGAGTTCTCAGGGCTCTCACAATCCTCTGTCGTTCATTACTTTGCAGGGCATCTCCCTACCCAGGACACGGAGAAAATCCACTTGTGTTTTGAGTGGGGATGTCCCCTTTTTGTTTTCTTTGTCTGAGGCTGGAGAGAGCTAGCGCCTCTGGGACCTGAGCCCTAGGGACATCTTGTCTTCCACAAGTTCATTCAGATATGTAACACTTCTGAACTGAAAAGCAGGTGCCAGACTCTTGGCTGGACATTGACGATGCCAACAAGACCGTTTACCGCCCCTCCCTTGAAGGATGCATGGCATGGGGGACAAGGAGAAGTGAATGCACAATTTCATTGCCTGAGCATGAGCGCCATGATGGGGGCCGTACAGGTACCCACGAGAGGGGCACTAAACGCCACCGGTAGCAAGAACAAATTCTTTCTTTACACCATCAATAAGCATTTATTTAGAATATCCAACATACTAAACTTCGTCAGAGGTCAAAATGGATGTAATAATCAGAAGCGCTTGTATTTATTGAGAAATTATTTGGCACTTGACCTCCACCAGTACAGACCCTGCGTTCATCAGAATATGAGCCAGGGCCTGGCTCCTGAAGGGTAGGCATTCACACTCACATGTGTGCTGACTTCCCAAGAATTGTAGTTCAGATGTTGGAGACTAAAGGCGAACAAGACAGGTGTAGTGCACAGAGCACGTGTGTCCCAGAGCTGGGTTCAGAACCATGAAACTGAGCCCAGTACCTCCCGCAGAATGAGCAACGGTTGCTTATCTGTCAAATATCCCAGAAGAGAAGATGTTACTTAATTGTCTACAAGGTTAGCAAACTTGCCTCGAAACTGGCAGGAAGCTTGGGAAATACTGAAGGGTAGCTCTTCCAGGAGCTATTTGGTGGCATTTTGGATTTCCTACCCTTCTAAAATCATTTCTATGTGCTAACGTCACTTCGACAACAGATAAAATTCACAGGAGGTGACAGCAGAAGTCATTCTTTTATCAATATTTTTCTTATTTTACCTAAACCATTAAACCTGAACCCTTAAAGCTCCGCATGACTTTCTGCCATTTTTTTCCTCCAAGAGTATTCCAAAATGGAAAAACTTATATTCTACAAAGAATCTTTCAGATATTCTCCCTTCATTCGTTACAGCAGTCTGCAATCTTTTATCTTCAAGCTCCCTTTTGTGTGGCCATCATAAAACCCCCTCCAGCCATTCCCAGGAGACCAGCCATAGGAAGCTGTCGTAAACATGATGTAAACATGATGTAAAAAGCTGTCGTTAGATTTGTAGATTTTCTCCCATGTCAAATGCAAGTTGCTGATGAACATGATTAGACTTACACTGATGTTAAGATTTCTGTTACGAGAAACCTGTTTTTTCACATCCATATTTTTTTTCCAACATCTTGGATAATGAATAGTCTTGGGGTCTCATCAACAGTGGCCAGAAGGATCACTCATTTATCCATTCAACATATTGATTAGGTGCCTACTCTTGCCAGACACTGTAGCAGCTTCTGGGAATTCAGCATCGAACAACACAGAAACACATCTCTGCTTTCAGGAAGGTGACACTCTAGTGGCGGAAGACAGATCATAAAAAATATATATCAGATGCCAGTAAGTGCTACAAAAAAAAAAAAAAAAAGGACAGTAGGGAGGGAAGAAAGTTTAGACAGGATGTTTAGGGAGGACTTGGCTGAGGAGGGGAACATCTGACCTGATACCAGAATACATTGGAGGAGGAAGCCATGTGGATATTCGGGAGCTGGAAAAAGTGCCCATAATCGTAGAGACTAAATAAGTCATGAGAACAATTAATACCATGATCAAGAATCATTGAAAATTGAGATGATCAAACATGTTCCAGTGAGTAAGAACGACCATTAATTACAACCAGGGAATCAAAAGGCGATGAAATCTAAGAATTTTCTACATTGCTACTCCTTGATTATAACTTCAACTGCGTCTTCTAGAAATTATACGAGGAGTTACAGATGACCTGAGAGTGACATTTTTTAATCTTGAGGATTAGTTGCCAATGTATAAAGATGAGAGAAATTTAGGGGCGCCTGGGTGGCTCAGTCAATTGAGTTTCCAACTCTTGATTTTGGCTCAGGTCATGGTCCCAGAGTCGTGGGATCGAGCCCTGAGTCAGGCTCCTCACTGAGCAAGGAGCATGCTTAAGAATCTCTCTCTCTCCCTCTCTCCCTCTGCCCCTCCCCTGCTCATTCACATGTGCTCTCTCTCTCTCTCAAATTTAAAAAAAGAGAGAAATTTACTTCCAAAATCCAGACTTTCAGCTTCTTTTGAAAAATTGGAAAAATTCTCAAAGGTGATCCCACATGTCCACATGGAATTAGCTGGAACAAAAGAGCATTATTCCCTTCAGACAGGATATGCTCTCTTCATTATATGGCAGCCACCAGCATTTCTTACTACCTTGCACCAATCCACAGCCTTCCTTTATATTTTTCTGCTTACCTTCGGTAAGCTTTTAAGTTTGTGAATACAATTTTACAGGTTTATACTAACACTGCTGCTTATTTTGGTAGATTTGTGATTATTCAAACATGAGCTTACATCTATCACTAAGTTTAAAAGTCCTCTGAACCAAGAGCTAAACTACTTGTTTATTTAACAAGCACTTATGTCGACTGTGAAATGTAATGTGCTAGAAAATAGAGGTTCGGAGTAAAAACACAGACCGTCTTTTCATGGAGTTCATTGCTTATTGGGGAATAAAAACATAATTAGAATAATATACACCATAATTTCTTTTTTTTAATATGAAATTTATTGTCAAATTGGTTTCCATACAACACCCAGTGCTCATCCCAACAGGTGCCCTCCTCAATGCCCCTCACCCACCCTCCCCTCCCTCCCACCCCCCATCAACCTTCGGTTTGTTCTCAGTTTTTAAGAGTCTCTTATGGTTTGGCTCCCTCCCTCTCTAACTTTCTTTTTGTTCCCTTCCCCTCCCCCATGGTCTTCTGTTACATTTCTCGGGATCCACATAAGAGTGAAAACATACGGTATCTGTCTCTCTTTGTATGGCTTATTTCCTTTAGCATAACACTCTCCAGTTCCATCCACATTGCTACAAAAGGCCAGATTTCATTCTTTCTCGTTGCCACGTAGTATTCCGTTGTATACAGCATAATCTCTTAGCTATTCTTTTGTAAAATTTTAACCCAGTAGAGTTAACATACAGTGTTAAATTAGTGTCATGTGTACAATATAGTGATTTAACAATTCTGTATGTTACTCAGGACTCATCATGATAAGCGTCCTCTTTTTTTTTTTAATTTTTTTTAACGTTTATTTATTTTTGAGACAGAGAGAGACAGAGCATGAATGGGGGAGGGTCAGAGAGAGAGAGGGAGACACAGAATCTGAAGCAGGCTCCAGGCTCCGAGCTGTCAGCACAGAGCCCGACACGGGGCTCGAACTCACGGACCGCGAGATCATGACCTGAGCCGAAGTCGGCCGCTTAACCGACTGAGCCACCCAGGCGCCCCATGATAAGCATCCTCTTAATCCCCATCACCTGTGTCGCCCATCCCCCAACCCCTTCCCCTCTGGTAACCACCAGTTTGTTCTCTATAGTTAAGAGTCAGTTTGGGGGGTTGTCTTTTTTCCCTTTTATTCATTTGTTTTGTTTCTCAAATTCCACATATGAGTGAAATCATGGGATGTGTCTTTCTCTAACTTATTTCACTTGGCTTTATACTCCCCAGATCCATCCATGTTGTTGCAAATGGCAAGATTTCATTCTTTTTTAGGGCTCGGTAATATTCCGTTGTGTATCTATACCACATCTTCTTTATCCACTCATCTAATAGTGGACACTTGGGCTACCTCCATAATTTGGTTATTGTAAATAATGCTACAATAAACATTAGGGTGCATATATATTTTTTCAAATTAGTGTTTTTGTGTTCTTTGAGTAAACACTTAGTAGTGTGATTACCGGATCATACGGTGGCTCTATGTTTAACTTTGTGAGGAAGCTTCATACTGTTTTCCAGAGCGGCTGCACCTGTTTGCATTCCCACTAGCAGCACACGAGGGTTCCTTTCTCTCCACATCCTCGCCAACACTTGTGGTTTCTTGTGTTTTTGATTTCAGCCATGCCCATACTGCATCCAAAACAACCCACAGGTTTAATGCAATCCCTCTCAAAATTCTAAAATTTGTATGGAACCACAAAAGACCCCGAATAGCCAAAGCACTCTTGAAAGCGAAAAACACAGCTGGAGATGTCACCATTCCAGATTTCAAGTCACACTATGAAGTTACAGTAATCCAAACAGTATGGAGCCAGCTCGAAAATATACCCCAGAATTTTAAAGTGCTTTTAACACTTTAACACCCTGAGGTGTGTTACTCATTTTGTCTCTAGCATTCTGGGAGGGAGGAAACAGCATTGTTGGTTTTATTATCGGTAGATAGAGATGGGTACAGAGAGGTGAATGTGTGTGTCCAAGGACCAGGCACCAAGGACACCAAGGACAAAGCCGAGACTAGAGCCGTAGTTGATATCCACCACCAGAAGGTTCTGTTTTGCTCATTGTAACCTGTAAAGTGTTAACTTTTTGTCAGGGGTCAACAAACCCAGCCCACCGCTTGTTAGTAACTTAAACAAGTTTTATTGGAACGCGGCCATGCCGTTTCCTTACATGTTGTCTATGGCTGCTTTCCAGTTATAACAACACAGTTGAGTGGGTGTGACAGAGACTATATGGCCCACAGAGCCTAAAATATTTACTATATGTCCCCTTACAGAAAAAGATGGCCACCCCTTGCCCTATGTGGTCGATGCGTGGTAGGCATAGGGGTGAGGGGATGGGGGAATGCCCCGTTGTCATGCCTCTCCCCCAGAACTTGAAAATTGAAGGAAAGCTCACCAGTCTGTAATGGGGGAAGCTGGCCATCCGTAAACATACCAGTCAGAAACACTAAGAGCAAAATGAGGGGTCCAGTCGGGAGACTCGGTTGTACATCCTGAATCTACACCAGTGTTCATGAACCAGTGGTTCTTGAAATCACCCAGTGGTCCAGAGAATCACACTTGAAGGCCACCCAGCCAGGACCCATGCCCGGATCAAAGCCAAGGCTGTGTCAGTAGAGCCATCCCTGCACCAGCAATGCACACAGACTCCTAACCTATGCCACCTGTGTAGGACAATTGACCTTCCAGCCAGGAGCTCTGGAAGAGCTGCCTCTGAAACGCCAGTGGCTTTTATATCATCAGGATAGAGGCTACCCTGAGCCTGCATCCCCACCATATACCTTCTGAGTCAGAGCCTCCCATTGGTGCATCTGATGGATGGACCTTGGGGCCTGTGCCTACCTATGAGGTGCAAGAGAGGCTGGGAGGCATGTTCCTAATTTCTGTCTTGAGGAATACCTTCCTTCCAATCAAATTATTGAGATGTCGACATTGTGACACAGGCTGTGTCATTTGTTTTTTGAAGAGAACAGTATATGTCACAGAAGTATGGTCAGTATAATATTTTTTTTAAGAAAATGAGGGACAGGTTTGGAATTTCCATCAGGGTGCAGCCAAAACTCCCCATGAGAAAGGATATCTTTGACCACCAGACAGCGAGTGTCTGGCCGATAATGGAAAACGTCTCACTTATAACAATCTTACTAGCAGCAAGTACTAATTACTGAGGCTTTTGGTGCATTAGGCTAGGAGGTGAAAGTGTGATTATTGTCCACATGTTATGGATGATGAAACTAAAGCACAGTGGGCTGGTAAGTCTACCCTTGTAGATGATAGAGGAGAAGTCAATGGGGAGCAGTTTGTGCCTTAAATCTTCACCTGGGCAAGGAAGGAATTTTTGCCCATTAATTTGGAGCATCTTTTTTAGTTTATTTATTTTGAGAGAGAAAGAGAAAGACAGCATGAGTGGAGGAGGGGGCAGAGAGAGAGAGAGAGAAAGAGAATCCCAAGCAGGCTCTGCACTGTCAGCACAGAGCCAGATGCGGGGCTCAAACCCATGAACCGTGAGATCATGACCTGAACTGAAATCAAGAGTCGGATGCTTAACCAACTGAGCCACCCAGGCACCCCTGGAGCATTTCTGCATTCAGTAGTGAAGCAATCATGATGGCTTCTCTAGCCTCTCACGAGCCCTTACTGACGACCACCTGAGTTCCATCCCCGGGCCATAAATAAACATAAGCCACTTTCTGGCTAGAATTTGCTTTCCCACGCTGTGTGTGGGCTAATAGGAGCCACATTCCCCAGCCCAGGAGCTGACAACTTATTGAGGGTGTATGTTACATCCGGGTCTGTGGCATTAGCTTACTTAATCGCCTCAAAAACCTTACTGTCCTTTTCAGACTGAGACTGAGTCTTCAAGAGCAGAAGTGATTTGGCCAAGGTCACATAGCTAATAAGTGGCAGAGCTGGAATCAAAGCCACATGCGCCTGGCATCACATCCTTCCTATTTGTCCCCTCACAGACGTAGAATTAGGGGACACCTTTGGTTCATGACTCATCCTTACCATTTGGGCCATTCATAGTCAACCTGACTTGAATTGGGTTGGTAGGTAGTTTTAGCGATGCAATAATCATCCCTGAAAATGAAAGCAAGGACTTGAAATTCACATCCATCTAGCACCAAGCTCGAGCTCTTGAGTGCTAACTAGATGAGTATTTTTCATCGCTGTGGCATTTCTATACTTTTTCCATATAAAATAATACATAGGAACTCCAGAGTAAACTTGGACTCCTGCCCCTTGCCAGAAACAGGCAGCTTAGTCAGTGTTGGGTATTATTCACAGTAAGTGGACCCTACTGAGAGGCGTGAAGGGACGAGTCTGGGTCTGGATCTGCCTGGTTCTGGATCCTACTCTGCCAGTTACCAGGTATGCGCCCCATGGAACGCTGGCAAATGTTTAATGGCTGGCTTTCCAAGGAAAACAAGCCTTGATCTGTAGGGTTTACCGATTTCTGTGGTGTAAGTTCTCTTACCTCGGGACGAGATGTGCCAAGACAGCTCTCGTGAGCTCCTGTGAGGTGGGACAAGCTGGGTCTCAGTGTGCTGGGAAGTCTGTTAGTCTCTCTCGCCTCCAGAGACTGGGCATAAGGCGAGTATCTACCTCGAGGTTTGTCCGAAGGATTAATGCCAAAACGTGGGAAAGCAGCTAGCACCGTGTCTAGCCCTGTGTAGACTTCCACTCAGTAGCACGATTACTAGCAGGGGCTCTGTTAGATCGCTAGATCCCTAATGCCTCTGCCTCGATTTCATTAACTTAAAAATAGTAAGAAAATACGTTCCCTGCCTCTTTTCACATTACTCTAAAGATCCAATGAAATAATCTACATCAACTGCTTTGGAAGGTTACAAGCTCATTTAAAAAAAGAAAAAAAGAATAATTTTATGAAAATCAAGTCAAAACCCAGAGAATGAACTCTTGCTAGGCAAAACTTACACAATGGAGTCATAATTTTTGGTTCTTTCCTATGTTTTTCTTGAGTTTTCAGGCGCTTCTCACTTCCTGGGGCTAATTCTCATTTAGAAGCTGTTGACTTGGGAGAGGTCTGGAAACTCACCAGCTCAGTGAAACATTCAGCCCATCAAGAGGTTCTGAGAGTCTCTTGGGTTTAAATCCTTTTTATCTTTTAGCTCGCAATCCTCTAATCCTTTTTGTGAGGAATCTTCAATTATCCCCTGTTTTTAGTCCCTATTGCTCGTTTCCCTTTGAAAAGCGGGATTTCCATCATGTCTTAGAGGCGAAGGCAAGAGAAAGTCTTCCTTCAGTGAAGCCACGTTGGTTGCATAAAGATGCCAGTCATCTCTGTTCCTTGAAGTTCCAGTGGGGCATTCTCTTCGATTTGCTAGACTGTTTGCTCAGCCCTCTCTGTGATCCTGGAGAATGCAATATTCAGACTAAAAGCTTGGCATCTTCCATGTAGCACCCTTCTGCTTCGCCACTGGGTTTGGGCTTGTCCCCGTTCCTCCATATGCGAATAGAAATGCTTGGTGAATAGTTTGCCGACCCAAATCCATAGACTGACACTAAAGGTCACAGATCATGTCCATTCACAGGCATAGCCAGACCTCTGGCTGGCAGGGCAGCACCGTAGTTATGAACGTGTTGTGTTCTGCCGTTCAAAATCCTCCAGACTACATCTTGCCCCTGCATCCCACTGGGCGTGAGTCCTGGGTAAACTATGTAGGCTCTCGGTGTCTCTGTTTTTCCCATAAGAACATGTGTAATAATTAATAAGACCTACATCAGGGGGCCTAGGTTGTTCAGTCGGTGTCTGACTCTTTTGGCTCAGGTCGTGATCTCATCGTTCATAGGTTCAAGCCCCACTTTGGGTTCTGCACTGACAGCACAGAACCTGCTTGGTATTCTCTCTCTCTCTCTCTCTCTCTCTCTCCCCGCCTCCTCTCTCTGCCCCTCCCCCACTCAGGCTGTCTCTCTGTCAAAATAAATAAGTAAACTTAAAATAAATAAATAAATAGACCTATATCGAAGTGTAGTCAAGAAAGTTCAGTGAGTTAATACATATATTAAGGGTTTACAATGTATCCTGGCTGACACTAAAGAAAAAAGAGTGTGTGAGCTATTATCATCATAAAGCAGTGTTTCCCTAACTTCACTCAACAGAAATTCATACTTTTTGCCATATCTGCATACCCCCTTGGGCTCTTATTTACTTATGTACACACTTTTATTATAGAGGAGATTTAAAAAAAATTTTTTTAATGTTTTATTTTTGAGACAGAGAGAGAGAGCATGAACGGGGGAGGGTCAGAGAGAGAGGGAAACACAGAATCCAAAGCAGCCTCCATCCAGGCTCTGAGCCGTCATCACAGAGCCCAACACAGGGCTCGAACTCACAGACCGTGAGATCGTGATCTGAGCCGAAGTCGGAAGCTCAACCGACTGAGCCACCCAGGCTCCCCAAGAGGAGATTTAATTAATCACAAGCCTCAACTGAAAACCCATATCACTTGCCCAAACAAGGAGCTAATGGCAAAAAAGAAAAAAAAAAAAAAAGTAGATAGACAGACAGAAAGACAACTAAACAATGTTGTTACATCTGACATCTGCCCGGACCCTGACGCCTGCCTAAGTCTTGAAGCTGAGCTCTGTTCAGCCTTTGCTGTGATAAAGGTTAGAAAGTGTTAGTGAGGGGTTAAATCCTTGAACTTGAGACTTGAACTGAGACTTTCTTCTCAGGAAGGAATTAGAAGAAAATCTAAAACAGAGCTGCCTTCCATATTTCTGCTTTGTATTGCTGACTTGTTGCACCTCCTAAGGCTTCTCACACACACCCAATGCTGTTAGGCACCCCACACTTAAGTTATCATGGGGCTGCAGGATTCATTCCCACCCAGTTCTGTGATGACTGCAAAAAAAACTCCGAGTAGTTTGATGGATATTATTCTTGAGGACTGCTTCTCCTCTCAAGCCAGTTCTCATTATCCAGATGTCCCCTCTCCAAATTAAAAAAAAAAAAAAAAAAAGGTCCGCTTTCTTCCTGAGTTCTTCAGATCGAGGTCTGGGTTCACATCTCCTCTGAAGTCCAGAGATTGATGTCTCGTTGGGGAATTTGGAATTGGCTCAAGGCCTCCCCATGCTGAGCAGCCCACCTCCGGACTCAAGGAAAAGATCAGACGTCAGTGTATGTTATAGGAATGGTGTGATCATGTAGTTTAGTTGCTGTAAAGTTTTATGATTAAAAGACTACAATCTATCAGATAGCATCGTCGCCCAACATGCGATGTGCCTGCAGTATTTAAGAATTAAGCTCCTTCCAATGAAGCACTGGGTCGTTATCTCCCACATGGATCAGTACCCCCAGTGGGGCGAGGAGCTCTATAAACAAGGGGCCACTGGGTTAGCACTTCCAGCGAAAGCTCCTCTCCAGTCCTTCCCTCCCACACTCCCTGTTTCTGAAAAGTTGGGCTCTGAACTACCTTTGCCCTTTATCATAACTCAGGTTTGTTCTGTTCTTCCACAGTCTAAGGTGAAAGCCATCTTCCTAGATATTCCTTTATATTCCTGGCCCAAGGTTAAGGCTACAGCGATACCAACACAGACATACAACTCTTCTCTCTTCCCTGCTCAAGGCAATTGCAAGTTTTGCAGTCACTCACGTTTCTCATGCAAACTTTGGGTTTTTCCCCCAAGCAAAGTAAATGAGAATTTCCGCAAGGCCAGGGACCCCACCGCAAAACGGACTTCAGAGTCTGCTTATTAGACATATGAGAAAGATAAAGCACAGAGAGGAAATGATTCACTCAAAGGAAATGCGGGGTCTTCGATTCCCAATCCATTTGGGACAACTCCAGACAACTCCAAGACAGAAAAAGGCACGTGACATTAACATCCCCTCTATAACACCCCGTCCTATGACCCCTAATGATTTAGCGATACTGGCAGTTTGTATCAACTTATCTCAAGAGTTACCATGTTCTTATAATCTCCTCCCAGTACAATGGAATTCAGCGTACTTCAAGAAACAGCAATAGTTGGGGTGCTTGGGTGGCTCCGTCGGTTAAGCGTCCGACTTCGGCTCAGGTCATGATCTTGCGGTCCATGAGTTACAGCCCTGCGTCAGTCTGTGTGCTGAGAGTTCGGAGCCTGGAGCCTGCTTCCGATTCTGTGTCTTCCTCTCTCTCTGGTCCTCCCCCGTTTGCACTCTGTCTCTCTCTTTCAAAAATGAATAAAGGTTAAAAAAAATAGTAAAAAAAAATAGGAATGATGTCAGGAAATAAATTCACTGTGAATGATAAAAACCTCAAATCCAGAAACTTTAGGGCAAAATAATTCAATGAAAAAAGCCACAGAACTTTGATACGATCTCTAATCTGTTGACCACAGTATTACTTGGGCAAGTCATTGCCAAGGAGTCCCAGTTTCAATAACTGAGTTTGAACCTAGATTCCATTACTTATTAACTGTGTCCCTTGAGCCAGACGTAACTTATCCAAGCCCCTGTTCACTCACCTATAAGAGACAGAAACAGGATCTACTCCCTAAGGCTGTTGTGTGGGGTAAATGTTCTCATCAGATCTGTGCCCGACACACTGAAAACACTAAATATTGTTTGGAATTATCATGTGACCTATTTAAACATCCATCAACCCTGGATCGTCTACTGTAGAATTTAATGGCTTCTTACCTATATGAGAGGATTGGCAATGACCTTGCACAAAACGTTAACCCTAATTCTTGTTCTCTTCTTCCAAGATAGGCAAGTTGGAGAAATCATGTAGCCATAAAGGAATGTCTTAGGTGAATGGGGCTCGGGCTCTGTTTCTCCAGCCTCTTGCCACCACAGTCTTATCATTGCATGATCTTCCTCCTTCGAGTGTCGCTCACAACCCCAAATCTGCAACCTCACCCCCTTTTCTTCCAATAAGGAGATCTTTTATACATTCAGAGAGACAAGGGTTTTGGGGTTTGTTTTTTTTTTTTTTTTTGAGAACCCACCATATGCCAGGTACTCTGCTGTGCACCAGGACATCAATAGTAAACAAAATGAGCTCTCACAGTCCTTATGTTCTAGAGGAAAGAGGCAGAAAAAGCAACACACCAACAAAAAACACAAGATCGTTTCTGGGGGTGCCGTGAAGGATGTCAGGCATCGCCATGATCGGGAATTAGTAAGTGGCATGGATTAGGGTGTGGCTGCCTTTATAGGGTCATCAAGGGAGCATCTGAAGAGGTGAGACTTTGGCTGAGACATAAGCAATTAGAAAGTACTAGCTTCAGAGATCTGGGGAAGGAATGTGGCAGGCAAAGGCAAAAGCAGGTTTCTTTTTTTTTTTTTTTTTAAGTTTATTTATTTTTGACAGAGACAGAGAGAGACATAGCATGAGCTGGGGAGAGGCAGAGAGAGAGGGAGACACAGAATCGGAAGCAGGATCCAGGCTCTGAGCTGTCAGCACAGAGCCCGACGTGGGGCTCGAAGTCACAGACTGCGAGATCATGACCTGGGCCGAAGTCGGACGCCTAACCGACTGAGCCACCCAGGCGCCCCAAAAGCAGGTTTCTGATACAAGAAAGGGCTTGGTTTGCTGGGGAAACAGAAAATGGGCAAGAGTTGGGGTGAAGAGGGTGAGGTTGAGAGCAGGGCAGTCATCTGAGTACAGGGTCATGCAGGCTGCCAAGAGGGAGGCAACAGAAAGGCATCCAAGAGGTGTGAGCCCCAGGGAGAAGGCGTCGCACTAACGTCCAGACACTACTGAGTGAGGAGAACAGTGGAGTAATGCAGCTCAGAACCCAGCCTCTCTTTGCTTAACGCCAAAGAAATAAATTGCATGTTTTAGTCCTTAAAAAGGATTGCTCTTGTCCAGCACTTACTTTTGTCTCCTTCTTTTTTTTTCTAATTTTCTTGTTTAATGTTCATTTATTTTTGAGAGAGAGATGGCGTGTGAGCGGGGCAGGGGCAGAGAGAGAGGGAGACACAGAATCCAAAGCAGGCTCCAGGCTCCAAGCCATCAACACAGAGCCCAACACGGGGCTCAAACCCACGAACCATGAGATCGTGACCTGACCTGAGCCGAAGTCGGACGCTCACCCAGGCACCCCAACTTTTGTCTCATTCTTGAGACGTGCATGATGAGCCTCTGTCAAGATGAGAGCCTATATATCCCAAGAGATTTTGTGGGAGTCAGTTTCTGGCTTATAAACAGGCTCTAAGAGTCTCCTAACACCTGTGAACTTCCGGGATGGGCAAGGAAGTGTGGAGCCTGGGCATCAACTTATTCCTGGGCAAGCCCCCAACTGAAAAGACGATGGACAGCTACCTGTACCCCATCTGGTCCCTTAAAGAGATCCGCCATGCCCTATTTTGTGACAGAACTGCAGTGTTTGAACTCAACTTGAAATAGTCACACTAATGGGATCAAGCAAAAGTGAAAGCAGCTAATCAAAGAATTCAAATCCCTCCTCTCAAGATCTTACGTCCAATAACTTGAACTGCTATTTCCCCTTAAGTTATAGGGCGCCTGGTGGCTCAGCCAGTTAAGCATCCAGCTTCGGCTCAGGTCATGATCTCACAGTTCATGAGTTCGAGCCCGGCATCAGGCTCTCTGCTGTCAACGCAGACAGAGCCCACTTCGGATCCCTTGTTCCCCCTTCCTCTGCCCCCCACCAGCCCATTCTCTGTCTCTCTTTCTCTATCAAAACAAAAAAAAATTATAATGACTCCTTGGCTTTCCACATAAGGCATTAAGTTCTATATAACTATTATATGCAAATCCCACATAAAAATATATCCTACATAGATATCGTGGATCTGATTCCCTTTAAAAAAACTCAACTTAGGAGAAGCCGTCTTTGGCCTTTGGCTCAATGCAGCAAGCAAGCTCTCAACACCAAAGCTTGAATTTTGGCCGCATGTCCTTATTTGCTGGTAAACATCGGAGGATTCAATTAAGCGACTACAATTTGAGAGTTCGTCCTTGGACAACTTAAGCCTTGCACCATAATCCCCAGATTCTAGAGTTCACCGGCTTCTCAACGATCTACCGAGCTCATCAGACGATGACACGTTGCCCGACGTGATTGCTTATTTTTATTCTTGAAAACTTGGAAAACTTAAAAAGTAAAATAAAATAGAATTTAAAAATGAAACTCAGGCGTGTTTTCCTCTCCAGGGTTTATCTTCTTTACTTCCTCCGTGCTGTTCATCTAATTCCCTGTCAGGGGAGGATGGCTGCAACCCAGCCACACACACAGACGTGCCAAAGACTCTTGCGAATCAAGTGTGTATTTCTCTCGACAACAAAGCCAGCAATTTTCAGATTTTCATTAAGTGCAGCCCCCAGCGAACCCTCACTACCTGTTTTTAGTACCTTCCCCCAGACTTGCACATTTTGGAAGATTCTGTGGCATTGTTTCATAATGATCTTTGGGGGGGGGGAAGGCATAGCAATGTCAAACCTCAGGTTGTGTTTAAGAGGCCTTCAAGTCAGTACCGATTCAGGATCCGCAAAATCACTAAAGCACTTACCTCCCAATGTAGGCCTTTTAAGGTCAGAAATATCATAAAATCACTCAGGACATCTTGTTCTGTTTGAGTGCCTTTTCATTTTCCTACCCTAATGGCAGTTACTCAAACTTCTTGAGAAAGGCAACGTTTGATGCTCACCTGGAAGAGATTTTCTTGACAAAAGATTTGAAGTGTTCCTGTTTTCTTTCTTTTCTTCTTCTTCTCTCTTTCTTTAATCTGAAACTTCCTATTTTTTGATCCTTCCTATGTAAGATACGAGTTATTCCCCACCCCACCCCCCGGCCCCGTCTTCTTTTTCTCTTAAAATGAGTGGCACCTGCCTGTGTCGGTATGAGTTTGGTGAGTGAATGAACATAATTAGCCTCAAATCAGCTCAACACGTCAGTCAACGTCATTAGCTGGGCAAACATTCTAATTTCAAGTACGCGGCTGAGAGTCTAACGGCTGAAACCATAAGCCAGTTCTCCTTGGGGATTTGCAAAAAAGACAAGGAGAGAAGGGGTCAAGAGTAAGCATTTGTCCTCATTATATCCCGGGAGGAAGGCATAGTGGATTTGTTTTTGTGGATGACACAGCCCTAAGGGTACCAGGAGCCGTAGACAGTGATTCCCAAGAGAAAAAGAAGTAAATATCAGAAACAATGTCACATAGCCGATAGAATATGCACTTCAAAATCAATGAGACCGATTTCAAATTCTTTGTCAATGACTGTGTGACCTTCAGCAGGCCCCTTACCCTCTCTGAGTCTTATTTTCCTCAGCTATAAAATGAAGATTAAAAAATACCTATCCTGCTGGTTTTCCAGGAATATTAAAAATTCAGTAACGATGCGGTGCCTGGGTGGCTCAGTCAAACATTTGTCTCTTGATCCCAGCTCAGGTCTTGATCCCAGGGTCATGAGTTCAAGCCCCATGTTGGGCTCTGCTCTGGGCATAAAGCCTACTTAAAAAAAAAAAAAAAAAGATTGGTAACGATAGGGGCACCTGACTGGCTCAGTCAGTGGAACACTCGACTCTTGATCTCGATTTTGTGAGTTCGAGCCCCACGCTGGGTGGAGAGATTACTTACAAATAAAATCTTTTCTTTTTACATTCAGTAATGATATTCTCAGGATGCAGTAGTAAATTCTCAATAAATGTTAGTCTCTGCCCATCCCCCAGGTAAAACAGAGGCTTGAATATTTATACCTGTAGGACAGCTCAACCGAGTGCCACAGAGACAGGACAGTACGAGAGAGCCGATGGCACCTCACAAACAACAGATAAGCGTTTGCAAAAAGCGATGTTCTGTTCAGAGGGTGCCCCTTCCCTTCCCATCATTCCTTAGTTGCTTGGCAACTTTCATCCAATCATCCCGAAAAGCAGTGTCACTTTCAACCCCCAACATCCAGATTTTTTTTTAAGAAGAACCTTTTATTAGGAGAAAATACACCTTTGTGGCGGTGCCATTTGAGGGAAGAAAAGTATACGTTTGAAAAGGCACCCCCCAGCCAACACGAATCCATCCGTCTCTCATTTAGTACTCGGAGATGAGACCTATCATAATATTTAAGTCGGTTTTGAGAACTTTTCCTTCAAAAGGAAAAGGGGGAGAAAATCCACTGGTTGACTACCCAGGGAGGCCAGGAGGAGTTCAGTTACCATAGAGATTTCAATGCTGGCAAATGGTGCTGGGGAGCAGATTGGTGTCTGTTAATTTTTTTTTTTTATTTGTAATTTATGTGTGTTGGCTCATTCTCCGGGCCAGTCCAGATTTTCCTGTTTACCTGCCATTCTGTGTGATGCAAGTGACGGATGACAGTGCCACGTTTCAGCCGTGTCTTCAATTTGTAAACATTATTGAGGGGAAGGAGGACAGCAGAAACACATGGGGAAGCCCCCCACGCTTGGTTTTTGCCTGATGATGGCAAAGCACTGCGGAGATTGTGCGGAAATTGCCAGGAGGAGAGAAGAGCCTTGCAAAATTCTCTACAATAATCTAGACGGTTCCAAGACCCATCTTGGTCTCTACAGAATCTGGTTTGGGGATGCCTGGGTGGTTCAGTCTGCTAAGCATCCGACTCTTGATTTCAGACCAGGTCATGACCTCACAGTTCATGGGTTTGAAACCCACATCGGGCTCTGCAATGACAGTGCAGAACCTGCTTGAGATTCTCTCTCTCTCTCTCTCTCTCTCTCTCTCTCTCTTTCTCCCTCTCTCTCTCAATAGATATAAAAAAAATCTGGTTCTTAGAACTTCTTTCATGACTAATTACTATTGTTTGGTGAATGCAAAAAAATTGGAGGAAAGTCGGTCTGTCTTATCCCGTGGCAAACACAATCCTTGAAAATAAATGGTCTTTGCTGCCTCAACGGCTAAGTCATTGTCTTTCCAACAGTGCTGGGGTGCTGGGTGGGAGAGTGGATGTTACTGGTGTCTCCCAAGTCCCTCTTCACCTTTCCTAGGATTAGGCCCCAGGAGAACATCAGCCCCACTGGCAACTAAGTGGAGACAGTGCCATATTAGCAAGAAAGGAGTAAGGAGACTAATCCTTTAGAGACACCATCCCTTAGCCGCTAAGAAAGGCAAACCTTCGAGATGGGCTTCAGATGGATGTCAACTAATAAATACTCATTTCCATAAAATTTAAATGAGCCCAGTAAAATCTACCTCTTGCTGTGAGGAACCCCATCTCATTACTCAAAATAGCAGCAATGTCATTATTGGAAACCACACCCTCCACACCCAGGCGGTGGTGGTAGAGTCAGAAGCAAATGGCGCCCGGCCACTGCAGTGGAAAGAGGTAGCCAGAACGTTCCTGTTCTTCCATCCCCCCTACAACATGTACCTTACTTATAAAATAATCATCATCAAATGCAGGGCTGCGTTTTGATTAGCCAAAAGATGCAACAAAGATTTCTTTTTCTTGGGCATACCTAGGCGACAGCCCAAATGTTTAAATACCTAAACCTGCATGTGCGATTGAAGAAAATTCAGACCTTTAGACACCCACAGAGAAGGGCTGATTTACCGCCCTTGGCTGAGTTGTGCGTCCTCTTTGAATTTTAAATGACCTTTAAGCAATGATGAGGTCTGTCTTGTTGAGGCTTAATTGCTTAATTACAGAAGCCGTGTTTCGGTAGACAAATATTTCCCTTAAAACCCATCTTTTAATTTTAAAAAGACTTCATTTGATTTTAGGCAAAATTGGAAGCTGTTTTATATTTTCATCTCCCACAGCGAAACTGGAAAATGGTTTAAACCAACGCTGAGGCCAACTGCGTTTTTCTGTAAAGCTTGAGTCAAGTCTCAGGCAGCTGTTACCTAAAGTAGTCAATCGATTGACATTTTTTCAGTCAGCTGAACAACGCTCAGACTTCCACACCCTCTGGAAACCCAGAGCCCTCTTAAAATGCCCGGGAGTTTCCCAGAAACTTTGTTTTTGTCACTTCCGGCTACAATAGGGAGGCAATATGGGGTCGTGATGAAGAGCTAAATGCTGGAATCATATTGCCTAGAAGGAACTGCTGAGCGACCTCCGCGCTCCCTCAGGTTACCCCATCTGTGAAATGGGGGAACCAGGTCCTACTTCATAGGCTTGTGGTTGGGATTAAATAGGGTAAACTTTTAAGCACTTCGAATAAGTCTTGCTGTGCGGTAAGTGCTCAATAAATGCTTGCTGTTATTAATTTTGCTCCTACTGTATTGCTTTTCGCTTCTCTTTGTAGTGAGCTCCACCATCACGTCCCTGGTGTTGACCTAAGTGGGCACAGTGCTTTCTCCAGAACGATTGCCCGTTCCCTACATCTCGACATGTTATAAGACAAACAACACAGTCTTGCAGTTTTTCAATCAAGGGTGGAGGTGATTCGAGCAAATAATGTGATATTTCGCTGGGGAGTGCTCCCTATAAGCATCACACATATAGCCATGCCATAACAGCTTCCTGCTCGGGACCTATATGATATTTGTAAATAACTGAAAAGTCCCTCTTGCCTTGTTTCTGCTCCTCACCATCTCCCTGCTCTGCGGAAAAAGCAAGACAAAACAGACTTCTGTCATCATTTTGCAGATCTAGAACATTCTTGGCCCCAAACCTAAAGTCAGCCTTCAACTGTATTTACACAAGCAAAGATGTTAGTGAATTTTTTCCAATGCCCATGATAACACCTCCGGGACCTTGTTTGTTTCTGCCCCACCCCCTCCGTCTGGGTAACAAAAAGGGAGGCGATGACACTGTGTAAATTAGGCTCTGCCTCCCCCCACCCTCCCCCCAGAAGGCCACAGTCTGCTCCGGTTTTGAATGACGAAGGTTCGTTTCTTGCCTTCCTTCCTGGTGCAACGGTCATTTGGCTTTCTGGGTAGCCGAGCACCTGCCCTGGGACACCCCAAACCACCGCAGACAGAAAAGATCCAGCAGACACCTGAGAAACACTCCTTCGCAAATTGCAGGCCCCCATCAGCTCCCCCCCCCAACCCCCCCCCCCCCGCCCGCCTGCTCCCACGCTTTCGGCTCTGGCTTCGGGTGGGCCCCAAGGGGATGCCTCAAATGTCTCACCTCGAACAGGGTTTAATCTCGAGCTCTGGCTCCTCCCCGGGCATCACATCGACACCCTATAGCCATGAGTTTGGCCGCCAAGTAGCAGAGGATCCCGTGCTCATGAGGCTTAAACAACAGAAGCTGTTGTTTGTTACTTAGCAAGGCAGTCAGTCCCAAGGGTCTGCTGCGGCACCAACTTCAGGGTCTCTGTGGCTCTCATGGCCTTCGCCTCGTGCTTGGAGCCACCCTTGCTCTGTGAGCGTCGCAACTGTGCACAAGGCCAAGAACACAGGGAAAGGCACCACCAAGCTCCTCCGCCCGTCTCCGCCAGAAAAGGGGACCCTTCCGTGGACCACCCCTCCTCCCTTTGTAAGAATCCCATTAGCATCTCATTTGCCAGAAATGGGTACTCAGCCACACCTAGATGGACATGAGGCAGACAGTCCAGCCCCCGAAGTGAGGAAGTCACCAGCAACCCGGTAGGACCAGCCACACCAGAGAAAGAAAGACCCGAGATTTATAGATTGGAAGTGGCCGATTTCTTGCGATTGACTCTCTCTGCCTATCAGCCACGCGATGCCAAGAGTCTGCAAGAAACCTCGGGGAGAAAAAAAAAATCAGTTAAATATTTAGATGATTTGCCGACACAAGGAGCTTGCCGTTGGCAGCAAAGATTTATTAAGCAGGCTACAAAACAAGATGTCATTAAACAGTTTGAAAGCATGCCCTCGTAATTAAGAAGGGAGAAGCTTTCTAATTTGGGTAATGAAATCCGTGGCTCGGAGAAGCGTGCATTTTATTAATATTTATTGTGTGCCTACTGTGTGCCAGGTACTGCATGGGCTCGCTGCATTCAATAGAACCCAAAAGAAAAAAAAGAAAAAAGCCTCCCTTATGCCAGACCTACTGATAATAATCGCTGTCATTTATTGGATACTGATACTCTGCCAAGCACCACTCTAAGCATTTTACATAACAAAGGTTTGTCCTCAGGACAACCCTAAGAAGTAGTAATTACCGCCCTCAATTTATATGGAGTGAACAACAAACTGGGTTTGTCCGGGACTACGAGGTTTCCCAGGACACAGGACTTTCAGGGCTAAACTAGAGAAATCCCGGCCACGCCTACAGCCACACGAGCAAAGCGGGACTGAGGGTTACCCCTCCGAGGCGCGTGGAGTTAACCAGAATCCAGTCCGGTGCTGCTGAGCCCCCCCCCCAACCCCTGCCCCCTCCCAGGCTGCAGCCTGATTGCTAAACCTCTTCTGGAACCCCAAACTCTTACCACCTTCCCTTCCCTGCCTCTTCTTCCTTCTGTTTCGGTCCCAAATGCTAAAGAGCTGACCCTCTCCTTTTTGAGCTGTAGAGCTATCAAGAAAACACCCCACCCACAGGGTCGCACTTGGGTGGTCTTCTAGGGGCCAAGGCCACCACGCAATAGCAGCTCTGTGTGGACCCTGCAGGCTCCCCTCGGCCCCTTCTCCAGGCCATTAGTACTTAATCGCCTACAGACTGTGTCTCAGTCCTGGTTGCACTTGAGTGTCACCTGGGGAGCTTTTCCAACGCACTGAAGCCGGGACCGTCTGAAGGGGAATCTCTAAGAGCAGGCCTGGACGTAGGAATTGTTCACTTTTCCAAAAAGAATTGATTGATTGATTGATTGATTTACTTTGAGAGAGGGGCAGAAAGAGGTGAGGGGCAGAGAGAAGGAGAGAGAGAATCCCAAGCAGGCTCCTCACCACCAGCGCAGAGCCCGACGCGGGGCTCGAACTCACGAACAGCGAGATCATGACCTGAGCCGAAGTCAAGAGTCAGAGGCTTAACCGACTTGAGCCACCCAGGCGCCCCGAGTGCTACTGGTTGAAAAGAACCCGGACTCTTTGCGGCCAGAGATGACCCATGTTTCCAAAGGTATCGGAGACTGTTTCCTCTCTCAGTGGATAGAGAGGGTGGGAAGGGAAGAGAAAATCGCCATTAATCATGGGTCTTAAATACAGCGCGTCCTAACAGTTGTGTGTCTGCAGAGATGGCCTCTCCTGCAACACAATGGGCGCCTCGAAGGCAGACGCTTCATCTGGCCAAGAGCCTAGCAAAGTGCCCGATGCATCATGAATATTTGAATATTTATCAGATGGAAGAAAAAAAAAAGAGAGAGAGTAAATGACACATGTAGTGGGGAGTCATGTTTGATCTCCATTTAGCAGGCTATTTGAGGTTCTCTGGGAAGACAGACAGACACAGCGTTCAAGCCTCTTGTTGGCTTTTGCCTTTTGTCTTTGACCTAAGAAGGGCAAGTTCGGGAAAATGTTGATTTCAGGCCTTGTTCTCTCGCAGAGTTCACGCTCGGTCTGTGCATACGTGAGACCAGTGATTTGCAGGGTAATTCTGCGGTGTTGAAAGCTGATGTCAACCTCTAAATGGGGGGAAAGCAGGGCGTCTTACTGGTGATGTGTGCGTGTCCACGAGTGTGCTCGAAAATAAGCGGAGGGCTCAGGAAATTGATGTTGTACTAGCAAAAGGCCAACGACACTTAGGAATGATCCATGTCGAATGCATGTCTAGCTGCCCTGGGTCACCCAGGGAGATCTTTTTTTTTTTTTTTTCCTCGAATGTATAGAACTTACGAGTTTGAAAAATATGTATTTTGCCCGGAGGGCAGTTAAAAAGACTTTAGTGTGTCAGCATCCCCAGATCATTCATATATTTTTCTGCCCACATATTTTATTCATAACGTCTGTTTTATTCTCCTTTATTTTGCCAACTTGCTGTTTGACATTACTGCTTTTCTCTTAGAAAACATCCCATTATCAGAGCGAGGCCACGTGGCTGTGGGTAAACTCAAGAGCGCTGTTGGGCAAGGTTAAAAATCAGGGCCATGTTTCAGCAGCTGGGAGGGCTTCAGGGTCTGGCCTTGAGATGTATTATTATTCCATTCCTGAAGCCTCACACTGGGAGACAGCAGTAGGAGAGGGTGTGGTTATAATAGCGAGACCTCGGCGCAAAAGACTGGTGGTCATGACAGGTCTCTGCCCGAAGAGAAGACCAAGGCTTGCTCACCAATGGGTGGGACAGAGCAGACCATTTAGAACCTCCCACAAAATGGCTAACAGAGCAAAATACAAATCACTTGTTTTTCATAAATTCTCCAGGCAGCTCAGGAATCACGGGAAATGATTGCTCTGAGCCGAGGGCTCAAAACCTACTATTTATTCAAAGAATGACCGTCCTGTTGCTGTTCGGCTACTTCAAGAAGTGTTTCAAGGGCGCTGTGGGTTCTGGACTCCAGATGTGAGAATCTGAGGACATTAATTCTCCCTCCTGCCTCTCACCCCACTCCCATCCCAGAGCAAGGTGTGCAAAGTTCTTCATTGAAAGCAAATAAAAGAAAGCATTTGGCAAAAGGGAAGGAGGAGATGGGAAGGAAAAG
Source organism: Acinonyx jubatus (assembly GCF_027475565.1). NCBI lineage: Eukaryota > Metazoa > Chordata > Mammalia > Carnivora > Felidae > Acinonyx > Acinonyx jubatus. The sequence goes on along the minus strand of NC_069388.1, from coordinate 9,022,279 downwards.
GAGAGAAGGGGAAGGAAAGAGGAAAGAAAAAGAAAGGGAAGGGGAAAAGAAGGAAGGAAGGAGGGAGGAACAAAGGAGGCAAAGAGGGAGGAAGGGAAGAAGTCCTTGCACATTAGAAAAATATTGAGGAGACAGCTTTCAGTTCATGAGAGGGTGGTTTACAAATAAGAAGAAAACATCTCATTCTCTGGGGCAACTAGCTTGATGTGTATTTCTGGCATATTTCACATACCTCTCTCACGTTAGCATTGCTACCTGTAGAGTGACATCACCATATTATTATTGCTGGCTCCTCGACCAGTGTCTGTCTGGCCTTTGCAAGGCAGAGTCAGTCACGTCGTCCGTTGGACCTCAGGGCACTAAACTTCCCGTCATCCCAAGTCATCTGAAAATGGAAAGAATATGAACTCTCTTCCATTGGATTCTTCTTCGCATCTAGAGGAGCGTTTGGAGCATTTTAAGGGAGGTTGTGGACCTTCCTTTAGTGTGTTCAGCGAAGCGCTAGTCCCAAAACTCAGGGGACAAAAGTGGGAGAGTTCAAAATCAAAGAAGTTTGGAAAATGCTGTTGGCTCCATTTCATTATTGGACATTTCAATGGGCATAAACAAATTAATCGCTCTGAGAGGTCCTCGGGTAAAGAAATCTGTTAAGACGTGTTGTTTAACTCAGCATCCCCCAACTGAATTTGACCACAGAATTATTTTCTCCACCTAGAATCCTTTAAAACAAGCGTTCTAAAGAACGTGTTTTGAAACAGGCCAAGGGCTCAGGAGACAGAAGATCTGCATAAAGACTAAATTATCCTTGCAAGTCAGCCAGCCCAACTTTTCCTTCTATAAATACGGAAACAGAGTTACAGAATCACACAGTCTGTGCAAGAGGCAGAATTAGAACACAGGAGCCAGGACAAATGCATTAACTCGGCCTCAGTTTCCCTGTCACTATCGTACTAGACCAGAGGTTCTCAACTTTTGGCCTTGAATAGTCTCAGATGTGTCATTAAATTCTGATGAATGTGTGTATTTGTTGATGGAAGACAATGCATGTGTATTATCTCATAGTATCTAAGCATCAGGAGTCCAGGCACAGGCCTGCTGAGTCACAAGGTTATAATCTGGGTGTTGGCTAGGGCTGTAGCATCTCCCTAGAGGTTCAAATGAGGAAGAGTCTCTCCCTTGGGTTGTTGGCAGAATTCATTTCCCCATAGCTCTAGGCCACAGGGCTTTGTTTTCTTGCTGGCTGTTGGCTGGGGGCCACACTCAGTTCCTAGAAGCCACCCACCATTCCTTGTCCTGTGGGATTCCCCAATCTGTTTACGTCATCAAAGCTAGTGAGGGAGCGAGTCTCTGGCAAGATGGAGGTCACGGAGCTATGCACCCCTATCATGGGAGTGACATGCCATCACCCTTGCCATATTCTATTGGTTAAAAGCAAATCACAGGTCCTGCCAACTCTCACGAGGAGGGAAGTGCATCAGGGCACGGACACCGGGAGGCGGGGATCATGGGGTCCAGCTTGAGTCTGTGGGCCACCGTGCACAAATTTCATTTTCACTGTAAATGAGTATACCGCTCAACATAAGGTGGAACCTTATGTTGAGGTGATCGCCTGAACTACTAAAAAGCAAGATGCACCTTGCAAAAAGCCGAAAGTGAGACCTATCCCGTAAGCCATAGAGTTCAATGCCCTTGTGTTACTACACTGCGCATTACCTTGAACTGTAACTCTGATGCAACTTGAAGTTTAAAAATCATTCAGCCAGGCTAATGGAAAGTCTGTACTCAGAATCTGGGCATTCAAACCTGACTTAATACAAATTCCTGACAGTAAAGAGAACATGGATGAAGAATGTCAAAGCATTCCTCTGGCCTCCAAAGATTATTCCATTGTGCTTAAGAAATAAGCTTCAGAAACTTTATGCGGTCCTAATAGATTAGTTTTGGGGGTGAGGGTTAAATGAGATAATATATATGAACAAATTTTCACAAGACTTGGAACACAGTAGGCATTTGATGAACGTTTGCAAACTTTGGATGTTTGCCTTGGCCGATCAGATCCCCAGATACACATGCGCAGTCTTTGGAACCGTTGTAAAGGACCTGGTCACAGGTGTCCTGCTTGTCCAAGTTGGTATGTCCTCTTGTCAGCCCCCAATGACTCCTATCCTTATGAGCATTGGACTTACCTTCATGGAGCGAAGGTTAATGTTTTACTTGAATGAATCTTGTACAGACATTTCATCAGGAATGATTCAACTCCACTCAAATGACCAGCCTGTAGTAAGGAACTATAGTATATTGGGAAATGCAATACATATGTCTCCGAATATATAAAAGAGTAAGGTCAGGGCAATAGACATTCCTACTCAGACCAGGAGACTGCAGGAACGTGCCTTGGCATGTAATGCAATCACCACCAACACTCATAAATACCAGCAAATGTGGATCCATTGTAATGGTGGCCGCCTCGTATTAATTGCTAACCTGCTCAGTTTGGGCCATCTGCCATCAGTATATCTGGCTTTTGATGGGATGTCACATACCCGAAACATTGCAAAACCCTGGGTGGCAGTGAATTGTTTGTTTGTTTGTTTGTTTGTTTGTTTTATCCTCCCTGCCCTAAAAAGAATTCGGGTTCTAAGTCTGGGGTCAAAATTCAAATCACAGAAGCCAGGCCCAGTGTAAACGAAAAGGGGGCGCCTGGGTGGCTCAGTGGGTTCAGTGTCCAACTTTTGATCTCGGTGCAGGTCATGGTCTGACAGTTCGTGAGGTCGAGCCCCGTATCAGGCTCTGTGCTGACAGTGCAGAACCTGCTTGGGATTCTCTCTCTCCCTCTCTCTTTGCCCCTCCCCTGTTCACTCGCTCTCATTCTCTCTCTCTCTCTCAAAAAAGAAAAAGAAAAAGGAAAAGAGCAGGCAGAAGACAAGACAGTGAAATGAAGCAGGATGAAATAAAAGCAATGGCTCAGTCACAGTAAAAGGAATTCAAATTTGGATACTTCTGCGAGCAGCGCGTGGGTGAAACATAGCGGGTCTGCAGCTGGACTCCGCCAATGAGCCATTGTTCCACATCCCCGAGGGTCTGCAGGTGGCAAAATGTGTTTATATTTTCCCTCGATCCCCAGGTTTTTAAAAAGGAAATGATTGTTACCCTGTATGGAAACAAGATAGTAGATTTTATGTTATTCCGACCACATTGAACCATTTCAGATTTGGGGTAACAGGATTATCCATCTAGAACTTGTAGCCACAAACCTCCAGGCGAGGTTAGGAGGAGGTTAGGTTTATTTCTGTTACTTTTCCATGAAGGACGGTCTCTCGGTAACTCTCACTCTTATTATCCCATCTGGTTGTAAGTGAAATACAGATTTGGAATATCATTTTTATCTGCACATATTTAAAACGTAATGTCCAAATATTATGCTGTTTGAAAAGAGACACCTGTCCAAAAAATTCCCAGGAAGGTTTTAGAGAGTGCACTTAAGCTCAGATTTAGACACAAGTAAAGCTCATTTTTCATTTAGTGGAAGCCTTCAGACTGGCCAAGACTTGGAATACTTGCCGTATGCTTTGCAAATGCAGCAATGCCTCATTTGTTCGACGTGGACCATTCCATGGAAGTGACTTTTCACGTAACCGAAGCTTATCGCTTTGCCCATCAAATCACATGTTTATTTTAACCATTCTTCATAGGAATATTTCTGAGGGTGCTTTACACACTCCCCTACCTCCTTAAGTAGAACGTGAGAAACATAATCAACTCTTTGCTTTCTGACTCAGGGTCACGGTCATGAATCTCATCTATTGGGCTGCTCTGGGCTCAAATAAAGGGATCCTCTGGATCCCTAGAGCGTAATGGAACTGGGTGTTGTCATGCTTTTGAGACTGTGCCTACCAGCTTTCCATTTCAACCGTTAGGGTTCTTATCACACCTAAAAATCCTTTTGTTTCCTTGCCCATTAAAATTTGTCTCTTTTCTGGAATAGGAAGGTAAAGTGAAAAGAGTGTCTCCCTTGGATGACGAGAAATCTGGGATTGTTTTCTGGTTTTTAATACAGTCTTTGATTTTGTCGACCTGAACAAGTGACTCAGCTTCTTTTGGCCTCTGTTCCACTGTCCAAAAGTGAGAGGATCAAGCAAAAATGGTCTCTCAAATCCACAAAACCTATTCCAATTTGCATACTTTTGTACCATTTTTGACTCTGCTATGAGATGAACAAGCATGTTAACGTTGTGCATAAACACAGAGACTCTAGGTCGTGAGTGAGCCTGAAGCAGAGTGCGTGGGCTGTATATTACCTTATATGTCAGTTCTCAGTTGTATTCCACTAAGGTTGAGGCTATCAGGGAAGGGAGCCCTCAGTAATTGGAATATCGCTTTTCAGCTCTCTCTTGCCATGTAACCAATCAACCAAAAATTTAGCAACTTAAAGCAACAGTGTTATTTTTCACAATTCTGTGGTTCAGGAATTGAGGCGAGGTTCTGCTAGGCACTTATGCTCAGTGGGGTATAAACCCCGGGGAGTTCCCTCAACTCCCCATCGAGCTGCAGCTGGTCTGGACTCGGAGTTCAAAGAAGTCCTTGCTCACACGCCTAATGCCTTTTCGCCCCTCTGCCTGGTTTCTCTCCTACCATTCGGTCTCATCATTCATAGTCCAGTCCTAGATTTTTTGCTTTTTCTCTCTGCAAGAGAAAGCAAAAATTGCTTTTAAAAGGCAGCCCAAGAATTAGCACAATATCACTTCTGGTCAAACCAGTCACAACTCAAGAAGATTCAAG